>NC_043984.1:10985514-11285514 GCF_902150065.1 Myripristis murdjan | reverse complement strand
CTGAAGTGAAGTGAAGTGAAGTGAATGGAGTTGAATTGATTATCAGAAGCAGACAGAAGGGAGAGGGAGGTATGATGGATGATGAGGGTGGTGATGGGGGTTTTGAGGGGGGTATTAGGACTAGAAAGTGAGGAGGAATATGGGAAAGTGAGAGAGAGAGAGAAGGGGGGGTGGTATGAGGTCTTGGGTGAGGACAGGAAAAGCAGGGATGGGGGATGGGGTACAGTTTGCGGAAGAGGCAAAGAAAGTGAAAGGTTGGGATTTGATAGGAGGTATAGGAAAAGGGCGAGGTAGATGAAGAGAGAGTGAAAGAGAGGGAAGGGAGAATGAGGGGTCAGAATGGAATGGAGGTAGCAAGGGAAGGGGTCCAGCATTGAGGCATGTGTGTGAGGAGAGAGACTTAATTTGGATAAATGAGTTAGGGTTTGAATAGAGAGAGGAAGAGATTGAGACCCAAGATGAGGAGAGATGTTGAAGAGAGAGAGGGCAAAGGAGAGCAAACAGCAATATTTGAGGAATAATTAAGTAACAGAGTGAAGCAGGATGGGAAGATGAGTGAAACAAACATGTAAAAACGTGGCTGGTAAGGTTTAATAAAGTATAACAAGTGATGATTGGGACGAGATTACAGAATGCCACAGTAAGAGGAGAAGAATACGACAGGCGCGACTGAGCGTAGTGAGCAAGGGAGGAAACGGAAGGAAGTAGGAAAGAGAGAAAAGGTACAAGTACGTGAAGGGGGTGAGAGAGAGAGAAAGAGAGAGGGAGAGAGAGAGAGAAAGAGAGAGAGAGGGAAGAGGTGGTGGAGGGGATGGCAGGCATACACTGACTCCCCCAGAGCGAGCAGGCTCCAGAGGTCTAAAGGGAGGCTGGGTCTTTGCAGCTGGCTGACCTGCTCAGGGCAGTTTAAAGAAGGTGGATGTGGATGGCCTGGATAGAATAACATTTTCAATGAATAGCCCAATGTGGATTTGGGGTTAGTCTTGGTCTTATGCAAAAAATAACAACCAGAAAAAAAAAAAAAACTGATGGAAGGCCAGATCGCTGTCTCTGCCAAGGGATCAGAGTTGCAGAGATTGAGAAAATCAAAACTGTTTCAGATATTTTGGATTTTGCTTTCACATATTGGCTTATTCACCCAAGCAAAGGGGCATTCTAATGATACTATCAGCCTGTGAAGACTACTTGTCATACATTATGAAGAAGTTGCTAACTAGAGACAAGGAAATACACTAAACATACAGTAAAAAGCCAAATGCCCTCAACAGTGCAGAGTTATTTATTATGGTCATCTTGTGATGGTGGCTGTTTTTGTCAGTGTCATGCTATATAAACATCTGACATCAATATCATATGGATGATTTTCCATACTTCATATCACTTCATCGTTGCCTGGCAGTAGTCATAAAGCAGTCATAAAGCAAAATGATCACTCCTTTTCTGTACAGAGTTTCAACTTCCATTCAGCTTTAGTCAATCTCACGTTGACCATGAAATGGTGTGCGTTGACGTGTTTGTTTGAATAAGGGGCAGATAATATGAGGATGTCTCCTTCCTGCTTCATTTGGTTCAAGGAGGTTGTAAAACATTTGGATAATTGGATATCTGTGTTTGATCATCGCTTTCTTTTGCATACTTTGTATATACTGAAATAAACAAAATAAATGTTTATGAAATGAAATCTTGGATGCAGAAAAACCTTCATTACATAGGTGCAATATTTCCATAATGGCATTCCATAATGGTCTTAAATATGGTCTTTTAATTTCAAGTTTCAACTTTAAACCTAAAGAAAATATTTAATGATATCCTAAACATTCTTAACCCTATAAAGCCTGAACTATGAAAGAATTGGCAGAAAATTCCAATTTTTTGAAACTGAACCCTTTATTTAGTCCTATAACAAAATATATTAAAAAAAATCCAAAAAAAATCAAAAATATGTTATTACATGACCTTTCTGGTGTATTATATATGATATGTACTTGAAGTGCCAATGGTTAGGGTTAGGGTGAACAGGGGAAGTGTTCAAAGGTATACAACAGTATTTTGGTCAAGTACTGATTAAACTGAAAACGAAAAACGGAATTGAAGATGTGTATCATATATGATACAAATGACTTTGTAGGGTTAATATTCTTTCCTTCTGCATTTCCTCTGCAGAGAATTTCTGGGTTTTGGCCTTCATCTTCTCTTCCAGCATTTGCAGACTTGCTTTCATGTGCTAGGTCTGTCTCCTTTCTGTTAATTAGGATCTCACACAGAGAGTAGTGCTCTTTCTCCCCTGTGATCATGAGCTGGATCTGTTGATGTTCTTTCACTTTCTAGAGTAAAGAGGAAATTGTTTTGTTAGTTCATACAGTGGGCAATCTGTACGTTGCAACTCATTCACTGATCTCCTCTGTCATCGTGTAAGACCTCAACTTGCCATCTGGCCTCTCCCTCTCCTCTACAGTTCCTCGATACTCCCCTGGAGCCATTCCTGCAGGGAGAGCAGATAATCAGCATCAATGGCCAGATTAATCCTCTCTCTCTCTCTCTCTCTCTCTCTCTCTCCCTCCCTCCCTCTCTCTCTCTCTCATAGCTGCTTGAGCGTCGCGTCTCTATTCAGCGTTTCTATTTGCTTTTTTTTATTACAACACTGAGGCCATAGAACTTGGTTACTAACAAAACACAGAGAATTAAGAATACTTCTGACAGATTTATGCTTGAGACCCACTCCAAAACCTATAGATAGGTTTTAAGAATGTGTGTCTTAGACATGGAGTCCTTTAGACAATCAACAACCATTTTTTTCTGATCATATTTTCGCTTGTCTCTCATGTCTTTCTTGTTTCCCATCTTAGTTTTCTTTGATGGATGGTCTGCTTTGACTGTTATCAGACTTTTGAATGGACGCTATCAGTTGGAAATACCCCTGGGACCCTGGAACCAGACATACTGTGATGTAGTGTTGTAAGGAGGAGGTTGGACTGGTGGATGGGCCAGTTTCACTGCAGATTGAGTCCTGTGTCAAGCAAGAGTCATGTTTGTTTTTAGTTAGACATGTTTAGTGAATGTCAAGTTTCCTAACATTAACCAAGACCTTTTCCTAACCCTTAATCACGACAACAAACCCTTTCCTAACCTTAACCAAGTAGCTAATGAAAGTGGCTAAAACTAATGTTTGAGTGGTTAAGAGTGATTGATGACAGGAACAGATTATAACAGCCATTATCACATCATTCAATCATGATGATCGTGATGATAGTCTAATTGGGTTGATGGGCTAATTTTTAGTCTGGGGTTTGACATAAAATTTTCTGGGACCTCAAGGTCACAGAAAGTGAAAGCAGGGGTTAAGTCACTGTACTTTTGATAAAAGTATGACATTGTTCTGGTGATGTTACCTGGCTAACTGCTTCACTCTTGGGTGTTTCACCCATAATTTTATAAAATTAGAGAGAATATGAAACAAGCAGGTTGTTGACAAAGTTCTGCAGGTTGTTGACAAAGAAATGTGTAGACCTTGGAATTTATTAGACACCACTGAGAAAACAATAATTTGGGGGTGTTGTGAATTTCATTTATTTATTTATTGTCTTGCTTGACTGTGACACAGCTTGTTTATGTCTTGGTGAAATGAGCCATGTCACCAGTAAGACTGCGAGCTGAGAGCTCTACAGGTTCTTGTATACCACACTCTAGCTGATGAAGGATTTGGGAAAAATGAGTACAGTTCAATATACTCTTTAATGGAGACACAAGTAATTAATGCTAAAGTCACTTGAGAATTTATACTGATATGTGCATATATATCTCTCCTTCTGCCCACTCAAAGGCAATCAATTCAATTCAATTCAATTCAAATGAGCTTTATTGGCATGACAGATCAGAAACCTATATTGCCAAAGCTGTACACAAAATTGTTAACAATCTCTGTTGCTCTCTTTCTCTCTGCAGATTGAAGGAGAAAGCACAAGCAGCATTATTATGTATTGCCAGGTGGGTATTGCAGTCATCATGTGTTCACTTGTGGAACCAAAGCACTTCAATACAGTTCTGTGGGTTCTGCAGGTAGCTGTATTCAAGTCTACCTTCAGCTAATGAGAGGAATACCTACAGCCAAGAGCCGGGCTGCCCGCAGAGGCAGGAAAGCAGGTCACTGGGCCAGCAGGGAGATCTACCTGCTTGGACTGACAAAAGAGCACTGTTCAGGTCAAGGTAGAATTAATATGCTGTGGTCCTGATCACTCTTAAATAGATAAAAAGAAAACCACCCATGTCGTGGTGTGTTTGTTTTGTGCGTGGATTTATTTAAGGTCTGCATTTATGAATATGAACCTTTCATACACAGCGGTGAGTGAAAGCTGGAAGTAGCAGGAATGTATGAGTGTACTCTCTCTCTCTCTCTTTCTCTCTCTCTCTCTCTCTCACCCTCTGTGTGTGTGTGTGAGTGTGTGTCATTTTGACTAGTTAACATGCATTTCTAAATAAGACAAAGTATGCAATGTACAGTTATGATCACTCTCACATAAAAAGGCCCCCTTGTGGAAGACATGTGGCAAATTCACGTCAAGTCAACCCTGTCAGCAAAAGAACAGCAATCCTCTAAGCTGATTAGAGTGCACCATTAAACAAAATGAATCAGGAATTAAACATTCCTGCCAAACAACTTAGACTTGGCTAGAATGGCTGTGCTGGTATTATCATCTGTTTTTAATGGGCTTATTCTGGAATAATGGGTTCAACAAACACTCACACAAAGGGGGATTTAAGTCTTAATGAAATGATCTGCTGTTGTTGCAATCTTTCCTGACGGAATATCAACAGCTGTTTTTTCTCTTTGACCTCTGAAACCTTATCCTACATCATTAAATATGTCAACCTTTGACCAAAGAATAACCAAGAGACAGCCATAACCTTCAGGTATGAATTAGGCTAATATTCCTGACAACACAATGTACTCTAAGTATTGCTTGAGAGAATATATCTATTCCTTTATCTGGGTAAAGAGAGAAAAGAGTGTTACAGTTTATATTGTAGTCCAAAAGTGAGTTTCCTGGCCAGATTTCCAATGTTTTTTTTTTTTTTTTTCCTGAAGGATTTTCAATTTATGCAGAAAAATAAGATCCATGGTTAACTCTATCCAAAAAGAGTTTGATATTTTGGTTGACAACACAAATTACACCAGTTTCAAGCTTTTAGGTGCTCCAAAAAAGCAAGTTGCTAATGAGATGATAGACTGAAACTAACTACTTTACACATCATTACATCAAGCATGTTAACTCACATTCTCGCTCTGCTTCATCTACCCTGCTGTACAGCTGCGCCTCACGTTTGTTTGTGCCTCTGTCAACCCTTTCCACTGCATGTTTATGAAATCCAGTTTACAGCAGAGACAGGTCGCTGTAGCTACTTGAATGCAGGGATCAGCTTTAATTAGCTGCTATTGTGGACATGTGCTGGGGCCTGGAGGTGACCTGACGTCGGCAGAATGCAACCTACCGCTGTAGTTTGTTTTAGCCTAATGCTAGTTCTGGCTATTTCATACGGTATATGTGGTGTAGGCTTGTGGAGATTATTGTGTAGAACAACACACGCAAGTCACATAAGCCTGTCTTCTCACCAGAGCTTATTTTCTTAAATATTCAAAACCTACATGGAAAATATCCATTGGAAATCTGCTTAGGGAAGCCATGGTCAAAGAAACTTACAGGTGGGCTATAAAAACATGACATCACCAGAGCGTCCCTCTTAGATCAGTTCAATCAGAAAGAGCATTGTTGATTGTGAGGTCACAGCACACCAATCTTCCCACAACAGTACACCCACTTCCTCATTTACCACTGACCTACTACACAATGAGAAGGCCTAATCCCTTAATTTCCAGAAGTCTCTGAAGTTAGGCAGATACATTGTGGTTTTTGAGTCTCTTAGAAAAGGTGACCCGATCTAACACCACAGAGCAACAAGAAGGACAGAGGAAAAGAGTGAATGTGGCAGTGCTATTCCAGTCCATCTCCTATTAAACTGTTAGCACTCCAGCCTCCTCTGGGCAGCACCTTACATCTCTCAGCTCCAGCATGGGGACTCTTGGGCTGGGTTTATAGATCGCTGCACCACCTTGTGCTTTAATCACCCAGTGGCAGAGGTCCAGTAAATAACTTCAGCAATGAGTTCAATGGTCTCTCTGTGTAGCGGTGAGTCAGATTTGGGCCTTTTCCAGTAACACATGAATACACACAGACGGGATCACAGGGAGCATCCAACGAGAAGAGGAGGTTCAGTTTAGTGGAAATGTTACTTTTGAGAGGACATTGATGTTAATTATCTGAGATAAGTACGCAGCTATTTAATAAAGGTTCTGTTACGCAACAGAGCATTTTTGGGAATCGAAATGAATCACTGCGGCCAAGAGGTTGTCTCGTCGTGACTGCTTTAATCACATGAAAATTGTGTTTTTGTGGTCATGTGCTGCCGCTGCTGCTCTCTCGGTGTTTTCGTATCTTCTCCAAACCAAGCATGAGGATGATCGTGTGTCAGGATGTGTTTTCTCGCCCAGGCTGCGATTTAAGATAGACAGAGGAAATACAGACGTAGGCTCGCTGGCCATGCCTCTCAGCTGAGTGGGACTCACTGACTGACTGGTTAACTGATTATCACTGGTTATGTCCAGAGGTGGCAGTAACTAATTACATTTACTCACGTTACTGTAACCAAGTAGCTTTTCTGCATACTTTTACGTGTTGTGTATTTTGTAAAGTCAGCCATTTTACCCAGAGCATTGTACTTCACTACATTTTAAATCACATCCATTACACCATCCATCCACTACAGAGGACAAATGATCAATGTCAGATTGCGGCACCATTCACAGTGAACGCTCAGTCAGCAAAGATGAGAGGAAGAATTTGGTTCTACTTTGTTGGCTCTGTTTTTTTGTAATTTCCAAATTTCACAATAAAAGCTTCACAATGACAAACTGGAGATACTTGATGGAAGTGAGGACCATTTAGACTCAACTGGCAAAATTGTGGAATAAGTTTGGAAACAAGTGGAAAAATATCAGAGAGTTGGCCTGATGATGTGAACAATATAGACTCAACCATCATATTATGTGCTTATTCCACATTTGTTAGTTGAGTTGATCAACCTTTGGCAGTTTTGTGAAATGCACCTTTAAAAGAATGTGGCTTGATTCTCTTCTCCTTTGATAATCACATGGAAAAGATCACACCCAACACAGTTACTGTTTTGAAAAAGCAACTCAGTAACTTTTGTACGATATACTACACAATTGCAGCAGATCACCGGCTGGGTCACTGCCCTCTAAGTGAAGGGCTGGGTAGCTCTCTGACTGGTTGACTATCGCTGCAACTATTAGACTGACAGTCTGACTCAGTTAATGGCAGCATGTGCAACTGTTTCAATAATCTAATTTTAGAACAAATAACTTGTTGGCTGTTTCAGTGACTGCACCACTAACTAATTAGCTGACAATGTGAGCGGCCTGTTAACAGACTAACCAGTTTTGTAGCCAACTGATTAATCTTGATTTCCTGTGGTGACAGGCAGACATGGCTATTACCACAAATGTGGACATTTGAGTTTTTCCAGCTGTGTATTTAATGAATATAGAGTAATCTTCTCACAAACGGTCCTGATACTGTTGTTGAAGCCATTTTTTGTTTTAGTCGTGTTGTTTTCATGTATTCATGAGGACCTCAGGCTTTGGGAGACTGTGGAGTTGGAGGTGGGAAGGTTTGACTGGAGGGATGACATACATATCCTTTCCATGTTTTGGTTCCAAACAGTGAGGGAAGGTAAAGGCGCTGCTGAATCCAGCTAGGTAGCCAGGTCTGATGACTCTACCCCCCACTTTGGAAACTCTATCTGAGTACAGGCTTACTGTGGGAAGAGAAAGTTGAATTCCCACTCCGGCAGTTCTATTTTGATTAGGCTCCAGGCAGGATTTTTAGGATTTATAAAGCCTCTCTGTGTCTGCTATTTCCACAGGTAAACTCAGCTCTGGTGCTGAGGTATTTCTGACTCTAGAACAACTCCAGTGGCCGTGTGCCTCAGCAGAGCCGGGTGAAATGTGGCTTCCCCTGGATGCTGTGTTTGCTCCACCAACAGATGAGTTCAGCACAGCAAATGTTTGACGAGTTTCAGTTCCAGCCAGGGAAATGCACCTTCCTCGGCTGGTGTAATAATGACACTTTCACCAGCACGCGTATCCTGAGTTTTTTTTTTTTTTTTTTTTTTTTTAAAGAGGTCTGCCTCCATTAAGTGAGACCATTCCAACCTTTGTTTGTTTGACAGTCATAATTGCAGGGCAGGGTACTGAAGGTAATCTGTCAGAGAAGATTGGTCTGGCATTTGCTTAAAACAGCAAAGAAATGGACTTTGTTTACTTTGTGTACAGTTGCTGAAATGATTGTGATACCAAGACCATTACTTGTGTCTGGTATGTATTTTCTTTGTCAAAGTCACTGTGAAATCTCCTTTTTTATTTCTCCTTTTCTCATTAGTCTTTGCATGTCCTGTTTTTCATTCATATTCTCTTCTCTTCATATTCTCATCTCATATTGTCACCTTCTCCTCTCTCTCCCAATCTTTCTCAATCTCTCAGTCTCGTTCTGCTTCTCTCTGGTTGACTGGCAGGGCATAATGCTCAAACCTCACACTGTACCGAGGACCAATTACTGTATGCCAAATTGTTTGAGGTGTGGTGCAAGGGTCCACACAGGAACACTGCACAGATGCCTAACAACTGTGTAGCACCTGCAGTGAAACACATATATGAGCTGCACAATAGGAAGAACTAGGAACAAAACCTTAATTTTCGCAGTAATGTGACTGCCAAGCAATCACAAAAAGAAGTCAATTAGTTTGTGCTCAGCTTGGAGTAAAAAAACAATGCAATGCCTCTGATTGGGCTCCAGACTGGCAGAGTATTGTTACACCAATTAGGCTTTGGCGCTCATGGCCACACTGAACTCTCTGTGTCTGGAGCATTTACTGTCTGCTCTTTGGATTCTGTGGTTTCATAACGACACATTACAAAGGGAACAGGGCCTGAGCGAATTAAAAAGTCTGAGAATAGAAGCACTGACCAAGAATCACTGGTCCGGTCACACTGGTCCAGGACCGTCGGGCAGTCAGATCTCATTATCAGAGCTTTTATTTTTAGAATTTAAAGTATTTTACTATGACGAACAGTACTCAGACAGTACTCTGTTTCATAATAAAATCCTGACTAGTGCTTAAGAATGCTTCATTTTTATGCACAGTCTTTGCCTTCATGGATCTTGCCTAAATGGGTTGGGCTTCTTTGGTGGCTAATATACATCCTTAAGTATGAAAACGCCTTTTTAACCTCCTGCACGTTTTCCTACCACTCCCCACAGAGGACCCTCTATAAGTCCTGCTTGTGGAGTCATTTGGTTGTGTAGGTGGAACCACACAGTGCCAAGCCAGGTAAAGTTGTGGACTGTGAAGCGTTCCCCTCATACAGACAGTGAAAGCTTTTCAAGTTGCAGAGAACAGGCCTGTGTCAATACCAGGCGAGACAAGGTTCTGATTCATCCTGGGGTCTGACGTACTAGAAATAGTTGAATTACCAGTTTCCAGACCGATTGGAGTCACATTCCTAAGAATGACTTACAGTGCCATGAAAAAGAACGCAGTAACTAATATTGCAAAGTGCAGAATGCAAATAGGGATGACACAGGAGGGAGGGTTGGACCTCAGGTGTATCAGAATAGTACGAGCCTCAGTTCCTCACATGGCTTCCTTTATCATACCTACAATATTAATCAGAAAGTGTGTAGAGAAATAAAGGCTCCCAAAGGAAATGGGGAGGTTGTAGGTTTGTAAAATAATTACAGAAGTTGACTTTTTGGTACTTTCACCTTGTGATAATATAATTAATCCAGGAATCTCTTTACTAAGAAAGCGAAGTCTTCACCTGTTTAATCCAAGTCCTAAACATCTTTTTTACTGCAATGTTTTCTTGGCTCATCTTTTATTAATTATCAGGTTGACAAAGATTTGCCTCCCGGATAGGCTGTATGTACACATAAAGAAATAAATCATAGACAAGCTATTGCAAAGAAACACTCAGTTCAGTCTTGAGTGTTTTCCCTTAAAAATATCGTCTGATCGCAGGAGTGGTTTGGGTTAGGTCAGCTTTCTTGGCAGCCGGCAGCGAACAGTCATCCCCTCCCCACCCCCTCTCCTTGCTCCCCTCTCAGCTCTCTTCCAGCACAGTAGCAGCAGGTCCAGCCTTTACCCCAGCAGTGCACACATCTGCACTATGGTGAATACTACAGATGTAGCAATTGTGAAAGTTTGACCTTTCATTACAGGCACTGCTTGCAGCAGTGATTTATTACTGCTGTTATGCAGTGGTAATAACTATTGCCCCTCAGGGGAAGTAGGGAATTGTTTAGGGATTTCTTCTCTTGGTGAAATATCAAGGAATTAAATTGACTGACGGACACTATTGCTACAATATGCATGTACTTATCCTCTTTTCTGAGGGGCTTTGCTGCAGTCATGGCCAGTTATAACGTTAGTCATAATAATGCATTGTTGGGCTGACCTGTACTGAAGCAGGCAAGTCATCCAATGCTGTATACAGCAGTAAGTGACAATGTATATTACATTTTACATAGTCTTTACAAGAATGAGGAGAGAATGTGGAGCTGTAAAAAAGCAGGAATCACAGAGCATATAAAGGTCACTCAGTATTATAAGGAAGAGCTCCACTAATGACCACAAGGCCTGGTCAGTGCACTCTTTGATACCATGCTGCTAACACATGTTTGAGATTCCACCTCTCTCACATTACGTTTCCTTTCTCTCCTTTGATTTGAAATGGCACGTTGGCGAGGAATATGTTTTTTTTCCTCCTCATCATGGAAAAGCCAAACAGAAAGTGAACACTGTGCCACTGTTTTCCACACAGTTTACCATAGGGAGTGGTAAAATCTAATGACATCCACCCTTGATGAGAAAAGGCTTTCTCTGAAGAGCAAAAATAAGCTTTAGTGTATAAAGACATTTGGGGCAGGGAGTAATCAGACTTTTATCTGATCGAGTCCCGTTGTAATCAGCAAAAGGAAATACAAGCTGTATGCAAAAGGTTGAAAGAAGAGGAAAATAAAATGTACTCTTCTCACATGCAAGGTATCTTCAAATAGCAAGTTCATAAACAAGCAACGTATATTTGCTCAAATACCGTACAGTTTGGAGGTATTTTATATGAGTGTTTCCATTTTGTGAGACTGAATACTTTTTACTCTGCAACATTTCAGAAGAAAATATTGTACTTTCTATTGCACTACAATTTATCTGAAGGGTTTACTCCATCGTTATTCTGCATTGTTAGGATTTAAACTTCCCCACATTATATGCAATAGTGGACTTGTTACTTGTTTCCATTATGGTATTGCTACTGTCACTTTGGTAAAAGATTTATGTACTGTACTTTTGCCAACACTGCCATTGAATAGTTTTTGTTCACTTGTTCAGAGCACTTCACTAATTCTCGCCTATACACTGACTTAAAAAGGATTTGATTTGTCAAAAGATATGGTTTGACAATTTACATTCTTGGTATTATTCAGCAGATAGTTTCTCTCCATGAAGGGTGGTCTAAAAGGAGTGCAGTCATGCAGAATGAGACACAAAGAGGTAATGGTGTGTTTGGGCTCCCTGTTGCTTGCAGCCTGGGAGGCAAAGGGGAGAAAGTTCCTCCATCTTCAGACTGGACCAATGAATGTAATGAACTGTTTACACTGCATCCGATCTCTCAGCAGACAATGAAGGAGCTCTGTTATTCTGTCTGCCACTCTCAATATCAAAATAATCAGATGTCTGTTTGTTTTAACCTGTTTAGAAGTGCTGGTGGTATGATTCAACTTTGCTCCCTCACTCCCATTTGTGCCTCTAGAAAAGATCAGATGATCCCATTTGTACAACCATGTTTACTAAGCCGAGAGGTACATAATGATCTCAAAAGCTTTATTTTGTATTTCCACCTGCATGCAGTAGACAAGAAGCTCCCAAGGTGATGTCGGGAGACCACATTTCTCTAAGTGGGTCCCCGGATAAAATGAACAGTAATTTACTATTAATTAATTTAGTTCACTCTTTACAATTTAGTACAATTTTAGCATGCGTCAGGATGATTACTGGGATAGATTTCACCATCCACCCTGTTCATATTACCTCAGTACAAGTATATAAATTCAGTGCCAATTCATATTTAACAACAAAAATATTCCCAGATGGGACAAAACCTTACATCCTATTGAATGGGATCTGTGGTGTAAAGTGAATTTTTTGGGTCCTTGATATGAAATCGTTTGGGAACCTCTGCTGCACGCTATTCATAGATTTCTGTAGTTTTTACATTGCTGTATTGCCTGTTAATATGTGTTGTGATAAGTGGAGATTATAGTGGATCTCTAATCTTAATTCACCTCTAGAATCAGGTAGTACAGTTTCTAGTTGATAAAAGACACCTGAGTCAGAGGATTTTTGTTTTAAATACTTTTGTTCTTCTGTTTTTAGTCAATGGAAAAGTAGAACTTTAGGTTGAGAGAGCAGCCATTCTCTTCAGTGCAACACCTATCTTGGATCTTTCCCAAAAATTAATGAAGCGACTTCTGAGAAGAACACAGGCTGCCCTTTGGCAAAGTCAAGGCTCAGACAAAACAATACACCCTTGTGTCTGTTTGGAGCAAAAATAAAAGACATGGAGATTGAAAGAAGAAACAAATTCTCCTCTGTCTGTTGCCTCTTGGTATTAAGTGAGCATGAGCTCCTTGTTGCTCTTGGATGGACAGCAGAGGACGGCTTGCCCCGGAAGCCAGACATATCCCATAATTCAGCAAGGGGGGGCACAGGCTGAAGGGAGTGAATGTAATCATGACTCTATCCTGTGCAGTTTGCTATATTTTTCGTGTGGTCAACAGAATCCATGCCTATTTTTCAACGCTCTCTTTATTTTTATTTTATGTGAAGGCGGGGTGGTTTCCTGTAGTTACTATGTAGCCTAGATTGTATTAACTATTGTCTTCACAAGTCTCCACATAAAGATTTTTTACACATTTTCACATTTTTACTTCAAATCCTGCCATTTATCAGCCAACTCTGCTACAGAACAATAAATAAATAAAAGATATGGGCAAAACAGTAGGTATGATTAAATGCCCATACTGTTGCCTGCAAACTTAGTTAATGTTAGAGAAGTTTTAAAGGCCACTGGGGTTTTATGCTGTAGCATCTGAACGGACAAATCTAATAAAGTAGAGACTTGAAAGCCGTCACCCCAAGACACTGAAAACCCACAGGTCAGCAGAGAAAGAGGATTTTCTAATTCTTTTTCTCTGTGGCATTTCAGCAAATCTCTCGCTCTGGGAAAAGCAAAACAGTTGCTCTAAAAAAAATCCGGTGGACTCAGAGTAAACTCAAGCTAATATAAATTTCTCTTGCCTCCTTTCGACAGCCTTGGGAGAATAAAGGACAATAAACAGAACTCCCCCGCTAAAGGTCGACAACAAAAGCAAATAGCCCAGCCTGGCCATAGCTTTATTAGCGGTCAGCTGGTTCCCATTAGAAAGGCTTTGTGAACTGCTATCTCTTCTCAAGAATCCCAAACAAACTGACCCTATCCTTTGTTTGTCTCCCTCTAACCTCTCTGCACATCGGTCTTGCTTCTCCAAGCAATATCCCTGGATACTGCCACCCCACACCCCCCACACCCCACAAACAGGGGGTCAGCCACGGTGACCTCTCTGGCCACTGTTGTCGTTACAATGCATCTTAAGTGTAACTAGCCGGTGTTGAAGGATATATGGTTGGAGCCAAATACACTTTGTGCTATTCTGTCATGGGAAAACAGACAGAAGAGACAATTAACACAATGTGAGACACTGGAGACGATGAAACTAAAGGTACATTTTTAGACATATCTTTAAAGGGGCATTACGTAATCAATAATTTGTATGTACTTCTATGCAAGGACTGAGGAATTACAACAGCATCTGCCAAAGAGTCTCTGGCAGAGCCTTCAATTCTCTGTAATGGATACACATGCAAAATCAAATTTCACAACAGAGCAAGTATTGTAAGATACCTCACTAGAGGAGAGATCCAACAGAAGTGTCTGGTAAAGATGCACTATAATATATTATGCAAATTAATGCTGCCTGTCATTGTTTTTTTTTTAATGACAAAATGTGTTGCAGTGCTGCTCACTAAGGCTCATTTCAAACGTTCACGTTCAAAAATGAATTTGTGTTTCAAATGATGTACAGTTGTCCCTCGCTATAACGCAGTTCACCTTTCGCGGCCTTGCAGTTTCGCGGATTTTTTTTTTTAGTGCAATTTTGTATGCTTTTTTTTTTTTTTTACAGCGCATTGTGTTCTGCGTCCTGATTGGCTAAGGGAGAGCCTGCGCATTGTGTTCTGCGTCCTGATTGGCTAAGGGACTGTAGACCATTGTCAATCAATCTCCTTCGTGCCGTGTCTCCTGTACAGTACAGAATGCGTTCATTCTATAATACTGGACTTATTTTTCTATGAAGGTTTGAACTTTGAGAGTGTTTAAACAAGAAAGCTAAGCTAAGTCCCTCCTGCAGCAGCCTGGGAGCGAATCAGTGTCCTTACCTGCATGTCATCGCCGCTCTCTCCTGCCCTTCCTGTCTCTCTCTACAGTCGCGGTCTAATAAAGTGCCAAAGAAGTGCCAAAAAAAGGGGCAAAAATGGAAGCAGAGTTGAAGATGGAGACGGTCTGTGAGGTCATGAAATACACTATATTACCAAAAGTATTCGCTCACCCATTCAAATGATCAGAATCAGGTGTCCTAATCACTTGGCCTGGCCACAGGTGTATAAAATCAAGCACTCAGGCATGCAGACTGTGAAACAAGACATTTGTGAAAGAATGGGCCGCTCTCAGGAGCTCAGTGAATTCCAGCGTGGAACTGTCATAGGATGCCACCTGTGCAACAAATCCAGTCGTGAAATTTCCTCGCTCCTAAATATTCCACAGTCAACTGTCAGCTCTATTATAACAAAATGGAAGCGTTTGGGAACAACAGCAACTCAACCACGAAGTGGTAGGCCACGTAAAGTGACGGAGAGGGGTCAGCGGATGCTGAAGCGCATAGTGCAAAGAGGTCGCCGACTTTCTGCACAGTCAATTGCTACAGAGCTACAAACTTCATGTGACCTTCAGATTAGCACAAGTACAGTACGCAGAGAGCTTCATGGAATGGGTTTCCATGGCCGAGCAGCTGCAGCCAAGCCACACATCACCAAGTGCAATGCAAAGCATCGGATGCAATGGTGTAAAGCACGCCGCCACTGGCCTCTAGAGCAGTGGAGACGCGTTCTCTGGAGTGATGAATCACGCTTTTCCATCTGGCAATCTGATGGACGAGTCTGGGTTTGGAGGTTGCCAGGAGAACGGTACATTTCAGACTGCATTGTGCCGACTGTGAAATTTGGTGGAGGAGGAATTATGGTGTGGGGTTGTTTTTCAGGAGCTGGGCTTGGCCCCTTAGTTCCAGTGAAAGGAACTGTGAATGCTTCAGGATACCAAAACATTTTGGACAATTCCATGCTCCCAACCTTGTGGGAACAGTTTGGAGCGGGCCCCTTCCTCTTCCAACATGACTGTGCACCAGTGCACAAAGCAAGGCCCATAAAGACATGGATGACAGAGTCTGGTGTGGATGAACTTGACTGGCCTGCACAGAGTCCTGACCTGAACCCGATAGAACACCTTTGGGATGAATTAGAGCGGAGACTGAGAGCCAGGCCTTCTCGACCAACATCAGTGTGTGACCTCACCAATACGCTTTTGGAAGAATGGTCAAAAATTCCTATAAACACTCTCCTCAACCTTGTGGACAGTCTTCCCAGAAGAGTTGAAGCTGTAATAGCTGCAAAAGGTGGACCGACATCATATTGAACTCTATGGGTTAGGAATGGGATGGCACCTCAGTTCATAGTATGAGTAAAGGCAGGTGAGCGAATACTTTTGGTAATATAGTGTACATTGCAACATTTCGTTAATATTACCAATGAGAAAAATTTCCTCATCATGTCTCTCTAATTGACCGATCTTGCTTGAACTATTGGCTTCATTGCCCCCATGATTTCCAGTGGTACTGCTGCATTTCATCTGTATCCATAAGCTTTCTGAAAATGTGCACAAATACAGACAAAATGAATGAAAAGTATGGACAGAAGGCCCCATCCATATCCGTAGTTAATGCTGAGCATCAATGTGCCCTACCCGTAACATTGCTCTCCATCATATAGACATTAATATTGATCAACATCCGTATCAAACCCCAGATATATTAGGGTTGTTTTTGAGAGCAGGAAAAATATACCTAAATCCTATGTAACTTTAGAGGCACACTCTTATACCAGAAACTGTCATAAACGTGTAACTAATTAGTGGCTCAGGCCGACTACAAGAACCATGTAGATTCCACCATTAAGTGCTTATTCCACACATTTATCAGCAGAGTGTAAAACATATTTACTTAAAACAATAATTGTACCTTTAAGTAATTTCTGAAGAAAAAAAAACTTTTATTCTTAAACATTGTATATACAACGGCTGTGTGATACATCAACGCTATATTAATATTGCAAGATGAGTCTCTGCGAATTTGGATATCATAATATGATATGGCACGAGTGTTGTCTTTGTTTTAAAGTTTGCATTACAGTAACAGAATGAAATTTCAGAACTTGCTAGACTGTTGTCGCTGTTCTATTATTTCCTGTCATCATATTCACTGTTTGAATTACTGTTTGTCAGAAATGTTTTGCATCTAAATATCTCAAGAAAGCACCATTAGTCTCCCTGACACAATATTGTCACAATATCGATATTCAGGTATAAAGTCAAAGGTATGTGATATTTGATTGTCCATATTGCCCGGTTCTCGCACATACAGTATTTGTGTTTAGTCTTGGTGCAACATGAGCTGTGTGAAATCAAATGGGAGCTGCTCAGTGAAAAATGTGCTGAAGTTGACACCCAAGAGATGAACACAGAGAGCGACCTCATTCCTTCTCTGCATCAAATAAAGTTGGCCAGGCGTGGAGGACTGAGCATCCATTGTTGAGCCACTTGCTCTCGGGTCTTACTCATGCTCTCAGACGGCCCCATCTGGATCAAAGCTCCAGCAGTTCTGCCCTGTATGTCTCACTTCCTGTGATCAAGAAAGAAATGAGACGGAGATGGGATGGAAGAATGAGAGATAGATACAAATATGCCTTCTTTTTCGATCAACATATACCACACAATACCATTTCTGCACAAAATGAGCAATAATTTATTATTCATTAATTATTTGTCTACGAATGATTATTTTTCTCATAGATTTCAAAATCCACCCTGTTCATATTACCACTAATACAGTATGTAAATTCAGTACCAATTGATATTTAATGAACTGGTTCTGACGAAAAATATTTCCAGATGGGACAAAACCTTACATCTTACTGAATGGGGTCTGTGGTGTAAAATATTTTTTGGGTGTTTCACATGAAGAAGTTTGCCCGCTGTACACTATTCATAGATTTATGTAGTTTTTACTTTGCTGTATTGCCTGTCAATACAGCAAAGTAAAAATTATAATCTGATAACTGTAGATTATAATGTATCTATAGTCTTTATTTACCTCTAGAATCAGGCAAGTACTGTTTCTAGTTGGTCAAAGACAAACTGAATCAGATGATTTTTAAATACTTGTTTTAAATACTTTTGTTCTTCTTTTAATTCAATTCAAGTTTTAAGTTGAGAAACCATCAGCCATTCTTTTCAGAGCAACACCTATCTTGAATCTTTCCCAAAATTTATTCATGCAACCTCTGAGAAAAACACAGAGAGAAAAAAGAACAAGAAACACTGACTATTAGAGGGGTGGTTAGTTGAGTTTTTGGGGGGTATACATGGGTGGGGGAAGCTCAAAAACCCGACCAAACCAACATGAAGGTAGACCTACCAACAAAGCTGCTATTCATGTCCCTTCCACAGGAATGGAAAATGACCCCCCCACCCCCACCATACTGAAAACATAGGGAGGGGAAACCTGCAAAGGCAACAGACGGGGATAGGTCGCCCCTGCACTGGATTAGGATCTGCTTGGTGTTGGGCGAAATATTCACAAACGCAACAGGACCCAGGCATCTGCAGCACAGAGCCGGGTGCAGGGAGGAAATGAAAGGCCTGGTCTGATTCCTCCTCAGAGAGATCATATGGCCCTGAAGGCCAGGGGGACCTGTGATGGAGCGCACCCAGACTGCTCATCATAATCCTGAGGATGACCTGAGTCCCTGATTTACCTGATAAACTACCAACTTTGTTGTGTGCGTGAAGCTGAACACTTTTCTCAGCTCATTTTTAATCTTATTTTATCTTATAGAAGCTTAAGCTTGGTCTTAATAGTATTGATATACATATTGCAACACAGTCTCAAAATAGGTTGGATGCCTCCATGTACTTAGTAGTGCTTCTAAAGAGAGTGGACATCAGCAAGAAAGGGATAACAGGCCAAGCTTGCTCTGCAGACTGATTCCCGGATGTTAGAAATTTTAATATTATTATTTATCAAAGCAAAATCCCTCATCATCTTATGGATGAGTTTGCAGAAAAACTGTTTAACTTGGACTCAGCTCTGCCGCTGAAAAGGTATAAAGACTTAGATGAAGAGATGATCAAAGGGGTGAAACAGCTTTGGGTGGCCATTGAGCTTCTGAGCTTCTGATAGCCCCATATTGTGTGTTGGGAACACTTTTATTTATTTTGATTGGGGCGTCTGAGCCTTCTGAGTCCGCTAGTCTGAGTTGGGACATCCTGTTTCCTGAGGGGAAGATGTTTCGCTCTTTCTTTCCCTGTCCCGGGGTGTTGCCCTACAGAGCTGGAGAAACTTGAAGGCCATGACTGTTGATGTTTTTACTGTAGTGTGTGTGTTGTAATTGGATGTGAGATGAAAGTACATAGCAAAGAGGATCTAATTAGGTCAATGTATCTCTGAGATGCCATCAGTGAGGGAAGTCACGTGAAAGCCTTGGGGTTGAAAAGATGTTGACGTAATTCATTTTAAAGCCATTTCCGTGAGACATTTCTGCAAAGACAAAAAAGTTGTTTTCTTCAGAGGCATTCAGCATTTTGTCTTCTGTTTTACACCACTATAATACTGTACAATGGGTATCAGTGAATAATACATTGAATTGCAGCATACACTACAATAGAGGTTGTCAGACCTTTTTACTGCAGAGGTGCTTGTCAATTAATCAACAAAAATCCACCATATTATTTACTGCTTATAAAGAATGCCTTGAATGCCCATACAGGAGGGCTGACAAACACAAGGGACATGTCAACCAGATTACACTACCTTGGAAAAAGGAGCTCATTATAAACTCATTAATGAGAATTTGCCATGGTAAAGCATGCCGTACTTTTATTTGTCATATATTTGCTTAGCATTTGAGCAAAATCTGAAAGCACACGTGAGCTCTGTCCATGGAACAGCCATGTCATTATGGTCTACAGCGGCCCTCAGCTGTGTCGGGTATCACTGTATAGGTATTTTACATGTAGACTATGTGCAACTCAGTGTAGTCTGTGCTCTGCTAAAAGGCTTCTCCCCGGGCATCACTTTCCTTCACTTTTTGTACTTTCTCAGCCTCTAAAGACCAGGTTAGTGGGAAAGGAATGTGGTAATTTGGGTTGGTGGTGGTGGAGGGAGGGGGTGAAGGTAGCTGGGCTGGGTCTCTGGAATTACCTGAGGAATGACAGAGCTGTATGCTTCTGCTCTGACAGAGCATGGACTCTTACATGGGCGGTACTTCAACGCTCAAGGTTTTTGGTGCAATCATTGACTCTATTTTTTTTTTTTTTAAAGCTGTGAATTGTATAGGGTAACCTGACGAGCTGGAGCAAGAAACCATTTGAATTCTCATCTAATCATGAAGAATTGGCTGGTAAATAACTTAAATGAAAAGAGTTGGTTCCAGTCTGGGCAGTGAGATACCTGTTGAAGTTCTTAACTCTTCCTGAACCAAACTTTTAGGAACTAAGGGGAAGTAAAGACAATTATGTCAGCATTTTTGTTCTGTTTTTAGTAGGACATGATGACTGTTTTGTGCCAGACTCTAGGTGCCAGCTCTGTCATTTGGAGGATGGAGCCTGTAGATGTGAGAACGGTTTCTAGATCTGTCTTTCACAAAGAACAGTGAGGCCAAGCTTTATCGAACATATAGCGTAAGGTGACCTTTTTGGAAACCAAGTCACTCCTAGCAAGCAAAGTCTGGAGTTTTCATCTAATTATACATTGCATGGCAGTGTTCATACACTAAATCAGTTTCTCAGGGCGTTAACACACGGCTGGATAACTGTAGTGTCCCTGTTAGCAAAGGGTGCTTACTCAGCCCGTCTGTCTGTCTCTCAGTCCGACAGACACAATTACCTTGTCGGTCGTCACCTCCCTCCACCGGCAGCCTCATCAGCTGCCACCCATGTGATGACAGGCTTAACACACACCTGGCCTGACCTTCAGCTCACTAACTAGCCCGTCACTGTCAGAGGAGTGGGTTACCATGGAAACAGGTGGATAGCTCTGTACATCTTTCATAATACACTGGCGCGAGACCAAATGCTTGATCTAATTATTATATGAGATAGAAAGAAACAAGGCCTATTCAGAGGGCCGTCCAGATGAATGAGCAATATTCTCAGCTGTTGTAATCTCTGCCCATCTCCATGAGGTGGCAATACCCTTTATGTGAGATGAACTCATTACCTCGATAGCATCTTGTGTGTCCATAAGGTTACAAAGGCCTCATTGATAGTAACCGAGATGTATACATTATTTGACAATTTGCACCCCATCACACAGCGTAACAGCCTGTGGCCCCAATATGTTATATGAGCACATTACAGGCAAGTAATTGGTAGAGAATCACTGTGGGAGTCGGCAGCGAGGTTGCAAGGGTGTTGAGGGCAGGGGTTTGGTGTAATTAGGCCTGTCAGTCTGTACAAGAAAGAGAGAAAGAGAGGGAGAGGGAGAGGACAGACCAGAAATCTAACAGAGATTGGTTAGAGTCAAGTGAACAGTGGGAGCAGAGTGAAGTTTTCGGCCAGCCATCGAGCTCTCATTTATGGCCGGCTGGGTCTGAACACTGGGGACTCTGTGTCTGCGGAGGTGATGGCTAGTGGGAGATGCTATCTTTACTTCACTGATACAATGGCCTTACAGACAGCAGACATTGGGTCAGCACCACAGGTCTCCATACTAAGCCTCACCGCTCAGCCAAAACTACTGCCAGTAGGAGTGCGCCACCTACAGGCACTGGCACTACAGGGAATCTGATATGGTCTCATTTGTTGAATTTATTCTTGTGTTGTATTGTGAAATAACTTCTTCTTCTTCTTCTTCTTCTTCTTCTTTTTTTTTTGGTAAGCAGTTGGTGCCACAGACAGACAGACAGACAGTCAAGAGGAAGTGTTAGGTAAGAAAAAAATACACAACAGCTACATTTCATTCACAAAAGTAGGAGGAAAGTGAAAAATAGAGTGAGAGAGAGAGAGACAAAGAAAGAGGTGAAAGTTGTCTGAATCTGATGAATTTGTTTGAGGACCCAGAAGTGCTGACATTGCCAGCCTTTTATAGACCGTTTTACTGTTAGTCATAGCACAACACTGTCTTCTCCACAGTCATTTTCCCATTTTTTATCAAGGAGGGAGCCTCACTGCGGCAGCTCTTAGTAGGTTTGGATGCATGGCTGCTAGAGCTATTTCCTTTTGGCATACCTTAACTCTTTTCTCATGACGAGACATTCTGGCAGGCCGGAGGGAAGATGAGAAGAGAGAGAGAGGGGCAGAATGGAACATTTTGCTATTCAAATTGAACATAAACCAGGTGTCTCAAAAGGAAAACAGCAAGCCTACATGGCGACAATGTATTGTAAGTACTCCCTCAGTGACTTGCCACATTCCATGTTTAGAGCAAATTTGTATTTTGTCAGGAAGGAAACCCCACTTCGGTGAAGGAATTTCTTGCCCACTCTCTTTAACCCCCCCTCTTTTTCTCCCTTGCCTCCTCCCTCCCTCTCCTTCTCACCTATTTTTTCTATTCTTCTTCCCACCCTCCTGCTCACTACTCTCTCCCTCATCTTCTTCTCTCTCCTCTTGTCCTTCACTCTCCCTGCTCCAATCTCCTTTCACACAAATTTGACATCAGCTGATGCTAAGCGAGCCTTTAATCATTTTAAAGGAGCTCAGGGTCTGCCAGGAAAAGGATTTTGCAACATCATGCCCAAGTGGCTACTGTAGTTTTATTGCATTGCATAAATCACTGACCTGCATATAAGATAGTTCAGCCAGGGAAAAAAAGTTATTAGAGATACTCATGCTCTCCCGGCGGTCCATTCAGACCAACTTTATGGTATAGCATAGAAACCACTACCCACAAACACTACTCAGCTCTGTCTCTCCCTCAAATTCTCCACTCACACACACACACATACACACACATTATGCTGCATGCACCATAATCTGCAGTCTGTTTCTCCCGGCTTCCAAGTCTCTGCTATGCAGCATTGTCTTTTCATTGAGTCAGATTGGTCATTGCAGTGGCAAAAAAGTAAAAAGGGGGCAGGAAAATCTTCAAATGAGACCACCTGTTATTTAATCTGTGCTACCAGCTGAGCACCTGGCAGACAGCTTGACCTGTTTCCGATACGGGGCCAAGCTGTCTGCGAGCAATTTTCATTCTCTACACTAAGGGTTTGACATCTGCACCGCCTCGTTAATAAAATGAAAGAAAAAAACATCAGCCTCAAAGACACTGAAAGACTAAAAACAATGTGGCTGAGT
The DNA here is from genome assembly GCF_902150065.1 of Myripristis murdjan. NCBI lineage: Eukaryota > Metazoa > Chordata > Actinopteri > Holocentriformes > Holocentridae > Myripristis > Myripristis murdjan. Next base: position 11,262,608 of record NC_043984.1, on the reverse strand, counting down.
GCTTTGTGCTTTGTCTACAGCTGAACCCTTTTATAAGCTTTTTTTAAAAAAAAAAAAAAAAAAAAAAAAACTTAACAGTACTGAAGCTGTTGCTGATTCGTCATTTTAATCTGATCTATATCAAAAAGTCCATGGAGATATATTTCTTTCAGTGTACATTAATTCACCTTACAAAAGGTTTGAGGTAAATATTCTTATGGTCATTAAACTTAGAGCAATGGAAAAGCAGTGGAAAATAAGAAGAGGTGGAGATCTTCTGGAGAGGGAGAAGTTGGCCCATCAGTGTAGCCCCAGTTTGTCTTGCGATGGATGCATGTGCAAAGAAGGGACAGACACACCCAGGCTAAATGAGCCCTGACAGGCACTCAGAGAAGCCAGAAGTTAGCATGGTATAGGAAAAAGCCTTAGGAGAGGCGATAAAAACAAACTTGGAAATTCATCAGGCTGAATTTGTATTTAACAATGTGCAAACAAAATCACAAAATAATTTTTAAAGGGAACATTGGTCAAGAACAAGAGAGAAACTGGGGTCCTCTTTTGCTGTGCTTGATCGCTTAAACATATTCTTGAATACTTCATAATCATGTTTTGATACAGTAAGTCCACTTCATCTGCAAATCTGCCATCGTTTGCTACATTTTGAATCGTATTGCTCAAAGCTGATAGCTTGACCATCTGTATGGTCGGAGCCACTGAATAATCCCACACGGTAAATGATTGACTTCATGTAACAAGCAATCACAAAACTGCATAATCAATCATGTTGTGTGTATGACCTTCGCTTCCTCTCCTCTTCTCTCTCAGCACTGACTAGACTCTCTCCCTCTCTCTCTCTCTCTCTCTCTCTCTCTCTCCCTCTCTGTGTGGTGACTATAGACTTTGCAGGTCACTTTCCCAGACAGAATCTGAAACAAATAGTTGTTAGCAGAACCCGATGGCCAGGAGAGAGGATTACTGACTCAATTCACCCTCCCACCTGCCCCCCACCCCTCAGGTTTTTGCCCGTGTGCCGGCTCTACCGCTCTGATGTCTGTTTTCTCTTTCTGCTGTTTCTACATTTCTGTCTGTCTGCCTGTCTGTCTCTCTCAACTGTCTCTGTGATGTCTTGCCAGACTGATTAACGGGTCTGTAAATGTCACTTTGCCATGCAGTCATTTGCCCACTGGCACACCTAGTAGATACGGTAAGATGTCCAGTGTTGTGTGTGTGTGTGTGTGTGTGTGTGTGCATGCATGTGTACACATGTGCATTACATAGAGTTGTTTTCCATGTCTCTTTGTATAAATGGGTGCCCTTCCCTGTTGGTTAACTGTGTAATGGTCATGCTGTCTGGAGGACAGCTGTAGAGACCTGGACAGAGACTCTGTACGCCACAGGTAGTCGACCCTGGGTCAGCTGGTCTCTCTCTCTCTTTTTCTTTTTCTTTTTTTTTCTCCTTCCATTGCTGTTTCATCAGCCCACCTGGTTCCCACCTCCTCTTCATTTTTAATCTCTCTCTTGAACCCTTGCTGTCTCATGTTCTGTGTGAGTGTTACTGCATTCCACTGTCAGCTTGATTTGAACACCTGAGGGCAGAGGACTACTGACTGATTCAGCTGGAAAATGCCTCCTGACTACTACTGACAAACGTTAATCATCATCATCATCATTATTATTCATTCATTTCATTTTCCAAACCGCTTATCCTCGCAAGGGTCGCGGGGGTTTGCTGGAGCCTATCCCAGCGCTCATTGGGCGGAAGGCAGATCATTATTATCATATTATCATTATCATTATTATAACTATTATTATCAGTAGTAGTAGTAGTAGTGGTAGTAGTGGTAGTATTTATTTATTTGTTTATATATTTTTTAAAGTATATCAGAGGATTTGCTCTGCTTCGCCCCAGCTGGAAATATTACATAAAATATGTTTACAAGATATATCAGCCTCAGAATATATTTGACATATGCCTCTATCAAGAAAGAGGAAAGAAAGAAAGAAAGAAAGAAAGAAAGAAAGAAAGAAAGAAAGAAAGAAAGAAAGAAATACCCTTACCCATGCATCTGTACCTATACATAGATATTATGTACACATATGCATTCATAACCTCAGTGCATACTGTATATACCATCATCTACACACGTAGACTTTCATATCCATTTTAGGAGAAGTTCCCATCCCTTAGCCAATACGGGAGTGCAATGCTATTCTTTATAGAATGAAACAAAATGAGTCCACATTCAGAAGTGGCCAAAACAAAGACAAGTCAGAGCCACAATTCTCTGAAGACCAACACAAATCTAAATCCACAGAAAAATGGAATCAAGCCTAACCTCCAGACACAGTTTGGACCCAAGTACTATAGCTCCGGGAACCTGTAATACAAATAGTTGTGTTGCTCATCAAACTAGTTACCAAACCATTATATTTAACTCCTGCCAGCAGAAAAGGGAGCAAAACTTTCCTCCTTCCGCTGGGGGTGGAGCAGCAGAGCAGCAGTAGACTCGGTCGGCATGCAGTGAGTTTGACGTGTTCAATAGCTACATGCATATGTGCTCAGGTTCCTCTTGAAATGATTGCGTCATTAGATCCTGTAATCTGTCAATATGCCTCCACCACTGTCAACAAGACAAATTTATTATACTTAGCATTTAACGTGTTTCTGTTCCTGAAAAGATAATCATCAGTAATGGTAATTTCTTGAACTTTGGTGTGTCATGCATGTGGCTGCATTCATCACACCCATTGCACAGAAAAGGTGATAAGATCTGATGTTCACTATGTTGTCATAAACCTGTCAATGATATTTCACTGTTTTCATCATGGTTGCGAGTTAGTGCCTTGTTTTCCTTTGTGTCTCTGTGCCATGTTCCAACATGTCAAGGAAGAATGCTCTCTCTTTCAACTCCTCTATATATTTAACCATTTAAATACATAATTACACGCTGTGCAGGATGACATAGCCTATGGCAAAATTTACTTCAGTTTTGAAAGTGAAATGTCAGATCCTTTGATACCTTGAAGTGCCAAAGGCAGAGAAAATCAGAGATGGTTACTGGCCTGGCAAGTTATTTGTTACAACAAGGGTGGGCAGGCAAATTATCATGAATTATATATGCTAGCAGTCAGAGTCACAGCCTGTCTTTGTCCTCTCATACTGTACAATATATGCTCTACTGAAAAACCTATTGAAGTGTCAGAAAGTGACATGGAATTCATTATATCAGCCATATTTTGCTCATGCTTACATAAAATAGATTTTGAGATTTTGAGCATGTTTTGATAATAACAGTCTCTGTAAAATAATGATGTTTTGATTACCTACACTGGCTTTTATAAGGGCAGGAAAGTGATGTTTGGTGTTAAGTCTCAAGGTCCAACAGAGTCTCTGTTTTTAACATTACTGCCCTGCTCTTCGTCAATCAGGAACTCCTGACACATCAGGAATGTTTCAGCAGGGCCTAAGGGACAGCTCATACTATGCTGCTTCATAATTTGCCTGAAAGAGTGACATAATACTAATTGAATGCATTTTGGATACTGCTTTATCTTATCTTGCAAATAATTTACATCTATATTACAGTAAATGTGTGACAGCATATATTATGCACACCTTCAATGGGTTGCATATTCAAATAGGCCTACAATTTTTTCCCCAGGTCTGCTAATACAGTGAGCTGGAATGGTTACCATCGTTCATACCCTGGCGCCCATCTCTTGCCTATATTGCATTTATAAGACAGACCATGTGTTCTGCCATCTATCTTCTGACATCTGGGCTGCAGCCGGGGCTGGGAACCCATCCCCCGACCATTCCTCTATCTCTAACCATACCTGCCCATGAACAGATAGAGTCGGGCTCTTTCTTTAACTTTCAGCACTGTAAAATGGACATACACACACATTTAACAAGGGGTGTGGTAAGAAAGTAACAAAGCTTTTTCCACATTCATTTTTTTTTAAAGTGTTGCCTGGCAAGGAGAATATATATTTTTTTTAAAAGTACCTCGCTGCTCATCCTCTAAAATCCTCCATGACAAAATGCCTGAGTCAGCAAGTTACTAAATCATATGAAGTGGCAGAGTATTTGAATTTTCTGTGTGTTCTGTGTGTGTCCAGCTCTAGACCCGCTCTTTTCCCAGGCCCAGGCAGCTGGGTTGAACCACTGAGACTGAACTGCAGTTTGTTTACTGCCAGAATACCACCACCAGTAACCACAAACAGTCACCACATTTGTTTGTGATTTGCAGTATTATTTATTTGGGTGCCTGGCTCTGCTTTGGGTCCTACCTGCATGTGAAAATAGGCCTCTTGCCTCAGGACCATACCATTAGATGTGGCCGTGGTGGGGATTCTAGTTTTGTACATGCTTACAGCAATGATGTTGCATTGTTGCCTCACCCTTACAATCATTTGTTTAGAAAATCCTACTGTACCACAGGAGGATAGGTTCAGGTTGGTGGGGGATTACTTTAAAAAAAAAAAAAAAAAAAAAAAAAAAAAAAAAAGGTCTTTCAAAGAATTCTACAAGCTATATTTTTCAGCTCCCATCCCTTTCCTATTGTCTATAGTAGCTTATATTGTAGCTCAACCTGATTTCCCCCTCTGAAACCATGCCCAGAGTCAGGCTGCAGGCCAAGCCAGTGAAGCCCTAGCTCCAGTCCCACTCTTTTATCCAGTGTATCTTCCACAGCCCCATTCCCACTTTCAGATCTGACCATAATCCTGTTCAGGCTCCTGCTCCATCCCTGCCTACAGCTTATACCTTTTTCACAGCTACCTGGTTTCTCAGATTAAGAGCTGGGACTGAAAATGGTGTCATGCACCTACCTTGAGGTAAGAATCAATATTTCTTACTTGGTTCCCATATTGAAACCATCTAACCCCCCCTGCTTTATACCACCTCATGCAACCAGCCCGTTCCCCCGCTCCTCCTCCCCCTTCCTCCTCCCACATCCAGATCCTCCTGTCTGCATGTCTGCTTTCCCAGACAGTCAACATGTTAACATGTCTACTGCTCTCTGAGCCTCTGCCAATGAGGGAAATAATAAACATTACTGCTTCAAGTTTGATTTAACATCCATCATCCCCCCTCTTTGCATCATGCTTGCTATGGCTTACTTTATTGACTCTCATCAGGAAAATTATGCTTTCTATATTCTCACTCTATGCTCATTAGCAATTTACTTTTTATTGCACCTTTGGCAGACATCCAAGATGAGTTGTTGTTGGGGGCTTGTGGGAAAAGCAGAGAATGACACGTGGTTGTTGAATAACTGAGGGTATTTCTAGTTTGCATGGCAAAGTAATTATGCCTGACCTGTAAATGGCCTTATTTGAAAGTAATGTGGCTCCGTCAAGAGCTGCTTTCTAGGTAACAGAGGCTTTTGTAATGACTGAAGAAATGAAGAAATAAAGTCTGCTGGCAGTTAAAATACTGGTAATGCATTTTTAATTGTGTTTGGACTATCTCAGCAGAGAGGTTTCTTATGAGCCAAATTGCCCAAAAGAATTCATGTGAGTATGTTTATTCCATGTATGTCTATTTCTGATTAATTACATGACTATCACCAGTTTGTGTAACTGCCGCCACTTTATTTGATGTAATCAATTTGGCAGCTTAGTCTGAAAACTAGAGATGTGACACAGAATCTGCTGCAAACTTGATTAGACCTGCCTTGACCTAGAGAGCCACTAGTTGGTCAAGGATGGCACCTTGTGGTGGAAAAAAGAATAACATTACTTTTAGTTTGAGACGTGATTAGATTCTTTTACTATTTTGTTAATTAACATTAACAAATTAACATTTTATGCTTTTGAACACAATTTCATCCAAAGCTCTCTCTCTCTCAATAAGTGTTAGGGATAGTAAATCACTTAAGAGTAATATGTGTCTGCCCTCCTTTTATATAGGAGACTATTTACAAGGTGAAAGGAAGTAGCTCAAGCTGCACACAGCAAAAGAGACACAATAACTGAGTGAGCAGTGTTGCTGGTTGGTGTTACGGCAGGAAATAAGAATTTACCATGTGCTTGCATTGCGGTATTTTGTGCTCCAGACTTTCCCCCTCCAGTGTGACTTTAAAGTGATGAGGGTCAGAATAAACAGCAGCAGCAGACATTGTGCCAGTAATTTCAGCAGAGACCAAGAAAAACAAAAGTGCTGTAAAATATTTTTAACTGCTAACCACAAAGCTCATCTTTACAAATGACTCTATTAAACTGAATGCAATTCAGTTCAGTAACAACAAATGTAGACTCCGCCTACATCCACTGACTCCATGTGACCTGAGGGCAGGGTGGGGCTCTGGGTGCACTTGTTTCTGAGGGTTCAACTGCTTCAGTGGACCAGGAGGCCAAGGCTTGAAAGGAGGGAGAGGTGTGTGTCCACAGTCATGGACTACCAACAGAAACTGGCTGAGAAACTCACCATCCTCAATGAGAGGGGCAACGGGGTGCTGATACGCATGAACTACATCAAGAAGGTGAGGGGGAACGGGCAGTTTTACAGAGTCAAACACTGCGATGAGAAATAAGGAACTTGACTGTATGTCATGTGCTGTGCCTTGGTGATATTCTTGAAATACATATCTGCACAATTCTCTGGTTATTGCACCTAACACAGATAGGTTAAAGGCTAAAAGAAGCTCCAGCACATGGTTATTGAGAATAGAATACTAAATAAAATGCTGAGCATTAATTTCTATTTTTACTGCCCTAAGAGAACTGCAAGAAGGGAAAGAATGATTGCTTTTACAGATTACTCAATAACCACAATACAAAGACTAATGATGGTGTAAAGCCCAGCATATTAAAGTAGTTTATCATAGGTTTAAACACCTCTAAACTACCACAGAATTGGATAAAGATACAATAAACCCAATAATACGCAGTATCTTGAAGTCAAAACTGGCAATAAAGCCTTAAGCTATACCTCAAACTGCCAGCTGTTTTAGCTTGCGATGGCCATGAATTAATGTAATGAGATGATATTGTTGTAACTGAGGAATTAAACCAGCTTGTGTGTTTTCTTGGCGAGTAGGTTAAGCAGCACTGCCTTCCTACTGCATCTCAACTTATTTCTCCAAAGAAGAGGAAGTGAAGGCAGGAAATCAGTCTAAGCTGTCAGCCACCTCAAATTTCAGTTAGCCTGAGCTGAAGACTGTAGCCCCGTCTAATATTTCAGTAAATATAAAAAAGGAATCAGACAATGTAATATCTGTGATATACTCTCTCATTTTTTGTGGACAGCCTCACACTTTCACACGGCTGTAGACATAATTGATTTATTTTGACGTGACATGCAGTTCTGGATGTGACATACAGGAAGTGATACTGTCATGTCCTAATCAGAAAATAGAATGTGTGTGTGGTGTGTGTCCTATTTTGAGCAAATTTTCAGACTTTTACAGTAAGACACTGTGGGTTTTTTGTGATCATGCACAGTCTTGCTCAGCACTTGTAATGCTCAGCTGTTTCACAGTCACACAGCAACACACACTTGCATTCGGGAGCTGCCCAGTAAACAGTGTTTCACTGCTGGACCCTCCACAGCTCCACTGGAGCAGTTAGAGGTTAAGTACTTTGCTCAAGGTCACCATGATGGTAGCTTTTGAGAGCATTATTTATTTATCTACCCTGCTCAGATTTTCCCAGACAGTACACGGATTCAGAACAGTGACTTTCTGCAGACTAGGTTTTTTTTTTCTAACCTTTACGCTAATGCCACTGCCAATTATACAGCTAGACCCTGTGACTGGGGAGGGGATCCTGCTTGTTAGCACAAATTATTACATGCACATCCATGTCAGCTATAAATTATGGAAATAAGTGTCATGTGAGTTGCCAACTGTCCCACTATAATCACAATGATATAGTAATCATAGACAGTTATTGTATGAGGTCAGTTAAGCTTCTTAATGCAGTCATTTTGAGCAAATTATTCTGTGTAAACACACTTGTCTTCACATACTGTAATACATGGTATTGATGTGAACTCTGTGTCTCAAAACATGAAGGAGTCATAGTAGTTCTAAAGAGAAACTCCACATGAAAACAAACTTATATTAAGAATGATCTAGTCCTGAAATGCAGCAATGTGTGTCATATTCTCAACATTTGAGCACAAATGTACTTTTGCCATATTTATCTCACTGAGCCTGGCTTAGTTCACACTCCAGCGCTTCCAGTGAACAGCTGGTGTTCAGCTGGAGATGCAGCAGTGTTCAAGGACAATTGTCCTAAAATAAGTCATTTTGTCCCCTCTGCTGCCTCTGTGGATTTTGACTCTGAATGGGCAATTTATTTAGACACTAGTCATAAAACAGATTTAGGATTTTTTTTAAAATTAAAGCAAAATAAAAAGCACAGTCAGCCCTTAAAAAGAGAATAAGAGGTTAGTGCCAGCTGCCATGGACTCTGGAGGAACAGATAAAAGTAGTAAGTCTTAGAACACATCAACATCCATAAGAGTTCGGCATGTAGGGGGTTACTTGAGGGCCACACGGATGCCAGGACAGTGCCACCTAAATTGGACAGTCACACAGCAAGACCACACAATATTGACTGAGTTAAAAGTGCACAGCTACCATGCAGTTCACTACCCTGTTTGTCTGGCAGGAACACCAGAAAAAAAGGGAAAACAAAGTAAAGCAGTTGAGATCAGGTCGCACAATAAAAACCTGCAATAAAAAACAACATTTCCATGGCCCATCCGCGTTTTAGCCGGCTCTAGTCCAGACCCATGGACAAAATGATAACAGCACAATAGCATACAGCCAACACAGCAGTGGCTATGATAACTCTAAAATGACAAAGATTAGAAAACAGTTCAAACAATACAGTATCTGGCAATCTATCTATCTATCTATCTGAGTGATGAGTCTTATACTGACTCTTAATGAAACAACAGTCTGCTGCCAGTAAGACAAGCAGATAGCGGGGCATCCATGGAGAGGGAAAACTGACATGGTGGGCTACTGGGCACCAAGCCTACCTATCACATGTGGAAAAAATCTGGAGCACCAAAATGGGATGGGCGGTGGTGGGACATAAAACCATGTAACCAAGACTTGAACTGCCAGTCAGCCCTAGTGAAATATGAAGGAATACTCTCCAATTCTTTGTCCTCTCTTCTCTTCTGTTCCAGACATGTGGAGACCCAAAGTTGCGACCCTCCATCCTGACAGACAAAGCCATGGAGCCGGCCGTCAAGTACATCAACAAGAAATTCCCCAATGTCGACTACAGAGGAAACAGTGTATGTATGGATGCAGCCATTGCAGGAGCTTTACCGTTCGCCATGAACTTGCTGCAATACAGGAAAAGCCTGGTCTCTTGAGTTAGAATTTGTTCACTGTTCGCTGCTCAAATACTAGTGTGGGATAAGCCCAGGGTGAAATGCATGATGGGACGCGTATGATGGCGATCACTGAATGGTATAATGAGTTAGGGTGACACAGCAGGCAGCAGCTTTGCAGTAGGTCACAGTGCAGGGGCACAAACATGACACAAGTGGATGTCGTTTCCTCACAACTCCTCTAACTATGTTGCACACACCACCTGTATCATTTAACATGGGCTTTAATTACTGTAGGGATGACTGCATAATTTAATTTAGTAGAATTAACTTAAGTTCCTCAAGTCATCAAGACAGGATTTCAAGTAATATTTCATTTTCACAGATTTGATAAAGCATCACATGCTAGCTGCGGCTGATGAATGCAAATGTAACAGTCAGAGACATATAACCATTTATTAATTGTTGTTGTTATTGTTTATTGCAGCAACATCTGACCAGCATCCAGAAACAGAAATCTCATGTGATGGCGGCCACAACAACATATTTTGAATCCTTCTTGGATGTCATAGAGTTCAGGGTGACTCTCTCTTTCTCTCTCTATTTCCCTCTCAGAGTTTCTAATATCAAATTTTCATATTTGCTTTATTAGCACAGCTGGCAGAGGACCTGTGTTGCCACAGTATTAACAACAAAACAATCACAAACATCAGCAAATAATTCATTACACATACATATTCTGCAAATATTAAGCATGAAGTAGAAAAGGACATTGTAAAAAGCGTATTTGATAATAAACAATATGATAAAAAAATGGAGTGAACTACAGGACAGTGCTAGTGGTCCCACTACTCCTCTCCTCTCCTCTCCTCTCCTCTCCTCTCCTCTCCTCTCCTCTCCTCTCCTCTCCCCTCTCTCTCTCTCCCTCTGTGTCTGTTTTCATCTGTGCACTCACTATTTTAGATATTAGGGTCTCCAGATTAAATTTACATATAGATTGGTTTATTCTGATGTCAGAAAGTAACAGATTTTTATTCCAAACGTCAAGGATAACTCAGCTCACTCTTACTTGAGGCAGCATCTTACCTCTCCTTAGGCTTTTGCATATATCTGTGATTGGGGTCAGAGGCAGGCCAAGGCATCACTGGCATTTGTGAATTTGTGACTAACACAATCATGATACTGTAGGACTATGGAAATGTATAATGAATACATAAAGATATAATGCAGTTACAAAACCACACTCCAGGGCCTAACATGATTTAAATGTTGCTCTGTTTGTCTATATGTCTTGCCTGTATTCTGACCTTTTCCATCTCCCCGTCCCTTTGCAATTCAGGATCATGTCTATGAGTTACTGAACACCATAGATGCCTGCCAGTGCTTCTTCAATATTGTAAGTATTAATAATGTGGCTGGTTTTGTTACTGTTGCTGTCATAACACATTTTGCATTGTTCCTCCACATACTAAAAAAACAAACAAAACAGATATCTGGTTGAATTGCATTTCAAACTGACAAATGATGATAAATTCAACCTGGCACAATGCTCAATGTAACACTAAAAATGGTATTATTGTGCCTCAGAAGCTATTGTGACAGTATCACATTTATTCTGAATATTGTCAGATTGAAGGACAGTTTTTTTTCCCCCGCAGCTTTTAGTGGATTTCTGTCCTCAAACTGACAGTAGATGATTTGCGGGATGATTGCATGATTTTCAAAATGAGCGTCTTCCTGGTGTCCATTTATCAGATGTGCTAATCTGTTTTATTGACAGAGGTTTGTTTAGGTCCTGCACAACAAAAGCTTTAGAGCTCCTCAAAGTGAAATCTTATTTATACCAATTAAAGGAAAAGAAAAGGAAAAAGAAAAGGAAAAAGGGCAAAATACCTTTTTCTAACTTACGCAGACTGGGTAGAGGTATTCCTTTAAACTGACTCACTCACTGTTGATATCAGAGCATCAACTTTGACTTCACCAAGAACTACTTGGACCTGATCATCACCTACACCTCGGTTATCATCATGCTGTCTCGCATTGATGACAAGAAGGCGCTGGTGGGCATGTACAACTGTTCCCATGAGATGACCAACGGCAGCAGGTGAGCAAATGGCCATGAAAACGATATCACAAAAGAGCACAAAGCATAATCTGACTGACAGATATGATAGACAGGCAGAAATCTTCTTTTCTGTTATTTTCTGGTTCTTTTGAATAGTCAGAGCATAGTATTATTTGCATGCAAGGAAAAATATAGATGTGCATTTTTTCCCCCCCTGTAGCAATTTGTAGTAATACATGTTGTCCCTTCAGTCAAATCCCATTCAGGGAACAAAGGATGCAGTTTTCTAAGTGCAGATGCCCAGTCATGACAAGCATTTCGCTCTTCTGCTTCACTGAGGCCAATAAAAATTTCCACATCCATCACTACAGCCAGATATTTCTCCTGATTGAATATAGCTGGCCCCCAATAACTAATTAGACTCTAATTGCCACAGACATAAAATACGCTAGTCTCCGCTAACCTTTACAGTGTGCCAAACAATTTTCTGACATTTTGAGTCCACACACTTTGCATGATATTTATTTATACACTCTAAAATGGCAGTACGCTTATCTCAGTTTGAGACGTGAGCAGGCAACACAAAAACAGGCCCATGAATTTGAATGTCACAGCAATTTGAATTGCACACAAACACATTAGCCCCTTGAGTGTGCGCCTGAGACTCTCTGCTGCTTATTATTCAGAGCCTCAGAGACAGAGTTGTATTGGATGACTGTATGGCCATAATTAAAGCCCCAATCTGCAGTGACTCAACTTGGATTAGGGCTTTAAGGTATGATTCATACTGTAATTTAACACATTGTGGTCAATGCTATGATTTTATCTCTTCTTCCTTTCTTTTTCTACCGATTAATTGTATATGGCTACAGTGACCCATCCTACCCACGACTTGCCCAGATGTTTATAGAGTACGAGCATCCCTGGAAGAAGCTCACTGAGGAGTTTGGCCCCCACACAAGGGTAAGATAAGCCAGGAGACAGGAGGATGTGCTAATTCAAAAGATACATAGGTGTATGATGGCACTGTATTGTAAACGCTTCTTTCATTGTAGTCTCAAAATGGAAGGAACACCTGTCATAATGTTGTACATGGCTGAGGGTGGGAGTGGAGGGGTTTTGTCTTCGTGCACCCATCCCCAGTTCCACAGCACTACAGAATTATATAAACCTGATTACTGTGACATCTTCTTATTGGTGTAATTCTCTCCTACTTGTTGCACTGTTTAAGCTGTGTTAATACCCTTTCTCAATAGCACTCTCTCTCTCTCTCTCTCTCTCTCTCTCTCTCTCTCCTTTTCTCTCTGTCCATTTTTGACACTCATTATCTCCCTTTCCTCCTCCCCCCTCAGTCGGTGACGGCAGCACTGCTGTCGCTGAACATGGTCTACCCACGCAGGAACCTGCCAGCGGAGCAGTGGCGCAGCGCCCAGCTCCTCAGCCTGCTCAGTGCTCCAGCTGCCATGCTGGACCCCGCCTGTTGTGACACCGTGAGCCTGCCCTCTATTCACCTCTCTTCTCCGATCCCTCTCTTTAAGAGGGAAACAGGGCAATTGCCTAAAATATAATAATACCCTTCAAGACCGCTCCCGGCGAAAGTATAAAGTGTGGCAGCCATGAGATGACATTTGAACCCATGTAATAACAGCATAAGTAGTTTCCCAAGGACAACAGCGCTCTTGATATCAGTGGCACTAAATCACCTGTCGCTGTGCCCCATTTTTCCTCTTCTCCTCCTATTATTGCTCTCTTGCTCTGCAGTACTTGCTCTCAAAAATGATTTTCAGCATCTTTATACTTTTAATCAATGCCTTAGATAGTAATTTGTGATCATATTTACTTGATGCATAATCACATAAGCTATGTGTAAAATATGGTACCATATTTTGGGCCACAAACATCCACATTTAAGGGTGTTATCCTCTGTTGACCTCCTCTGCATGATTCTGTCCCTCTTGTCCTCCTCACTGTGATTCACTGTGAGCTCACTGTGATCCCACCTTCAAACACAGCCATTAGAGACCCTTTGATGTCCTATTATGATCCCTTACCTGTGCCCTCCCCATATGTGAACCGCTACTCCTGCCAAGAAAGACCTCTGAGACCCACTCTAAAAGTCATTACTGAAAGGTTATGAAAAAGCAAAAACTATTTCCTTCAAAGATAATACTCGTTGAGATTTAATCATCTCTGCTTGTGAAATGCTGGCTCTCTATTATGGCTATATTGCAGATAGGTTAATAAGCTTTAGTCTGTTAAAGGTAACATAAGTAGAGTTGAATATTCAGTGCAGACTTGTGCATTTTGTATATACATATTTGATTATGTGCAGCTGCAACTTAATAAGTTTGATGTTCACCACAGATGGCGTGTGAATACCTGTCTATGGAAGTGATGGAGCGATGGATCATTAGTGAGTATGATCAAATGGCACATTATAGCTCCTCAGTGTCATCCCAAACAGCTGTTGATATAACTGTTGATAGCTGTATTGCTATTTCTTGTGTGTTTTATACAGCTAAAACAGTCTGAGGGGTACAAAATGCGTCCAGGACATTGAAAACATATCATCATGTAAATTTCATGTTTACCCAGTTGTCCCCATTAAATTAGAAAAAAGGAATTAAAAATAAAATGATGTTACTCATGTACTTGGAGATGTTAAACATTGAATGGCGTCAAATTGGCCCCAAAGCTGATAGGAGGGGTTAAGCTGTCATGTCTCAAAATACAGTTGTGTTTTACTGCATTGGTTAATAAATAATTAACAAAACGAGAGGTTTATTTTTAATTAATTCATATGCACTGTAATGTTCATCTGTCACACTGTACTGTCTGTGTTGGTATCAGAAGCTCAGCCATAAATTCAATAAATCACAGTGTAAACAAAGACAGCAGTAGAGTATCGGGGTATCAGCTCCATATGCTGTCACAGATTGAGTCTTTCCTGTCCTCCCTGCAGTTGGCTTCCTGCTGTGCCACAGCAGTCTGAACACCCACGCGCCCTCTCAGGACCTGTGGAAGATGGCCCTGCGGAGTGGCCTGTACCTCACCCTCACCAGAGACGAGCTTCTCAACATACACAAGGTCACTGAGGACCTCTTTGACAGCTTCAAAGGGTACGTGAGCTGCACCGTCATATCTTCAGTGTGATGAAAAAGAAATGAGGGAGCACTTTGGGTAGACACGAGGTGATACGTTGAAATTTAAGTGAGACAATGGGCAGGTCAATGTAGTTAACAAAGGAAGATTGATCTTAGATCTTGTCTAAAGGGTGGATTGCTTTCAAATCAAATAACCTTCCTCATCTTAAGATCCCTGAAATATGCAGGTTCCTGCCCAGACCTGTTTTCCTCTTATTCATTCCAAATGTAACAAAGTGGACTAAGCATCCATCAGCTATTGTACTTCAAGACACTTTGTGAGGACATGCATAGCAAAGTATACACTATAACAACTCATACAGACGATATGTTGCAGGGAAAAGCATGATATAATTATACTTGTTGTAAATTACAGATTTGTTGACCAGTTTAAAAACAGAGCATGTAAGATGGTCATCCACACATTTGGCATCTTAAGCACGGCTTAAGATGCCAAATGTGTGTGTGTGTTAAGTGTGTGTTAAGATGTGTGTTAAGATGCCAAATGTAAGACTGCTGTGGTATTTTTTAAAGTGGGCAGTGGAAATTACTTTTTAATTTTTACATTTTTACTTTTTATTTAACCAGGTAATGAAAAAAAATCTGATTTAAAATCTCATTTCCAGGGGTGACCTGGCCAAGAAAGCAGCAGAGCATGATTCCACAAAACGAATATTAACATTACAAGGAGCCAGTGGCATTGTGTTCCACGGCTCTTAATATTAGTTTCAATTCACCTACAGAAAGTTGTGTGAAGAAATAACTTTCATTTAGAGAGTCAATTTAGAACTTAACAAGTTACTTTTTGAGGCAAGGAAATAAGCAAACACATTACAACATAATAAGATTAAACTCCAATTTAACAAACATTGCAAGCAACAAATGGTACGGGGGGTTAGGACCTCAATGTTTTTGGCAGCTGGAAAGTGTACGTAAGGGAAAGAAATAAAGAAAGAAATTGGTAGAGATAGAGGGCAGAACAGTTATGATGAGTTGAGAAGAGGTGATATTATCCGGGAGGAAGCTGATGAGAGGGGCTTCTTGTAGACATCTGAAGTGCTTCTTGAAAAGAGACTACAATGGAAGATTTGAAGTGTGTTGTGCAGAGAATACATGCCGAGGCAAAGATGATAATTTGACCGATGTGTTTACTGCTGTGATGAATGAATCCAGCGCTGCTACACTCAGCTTTCATCTGTCTCTCTTTTGGTTTGTTTGCTTTTTGAGTCAGATATGGCAAGCGGATTGCGGACATCAAAGAGTGCCGAGAGTATGTCATAGCCAACAGGTGGGCCGGACAGAAAATCAAGCAATATTTACTGTTAAGTTTGTGTCATGAATATTTAATGTTGTCTATATTCACCTTGAAATGAGATCTCACAGCCAGCTGCTCATGCCATTCGTGTTATTAACAGCGGAGCCATTCACAGAGAGAGAAGGCATTTTCTGAGAGGGGCGCTGAAGGAGTTGACAAAAGTTTTGGAGGATGAGCCAGGACTACTGGGACCCAAGGTAGAGGGAAACAAGCATCACAGTGCCACTTGAAGAATTTAACCATTTTTTGTTGCCAAGTACAGGTCCAAGATGGACTTCTAGTCTCATCATCCATGAAAAACCTTGAAGGAACTTAAAGGAATACCCCAATGTTTTTGGCAAAATACCTTTTTTTCGACTTACCCAGAGTGACACAGGATGTTTGATACTATTTTCACCTCTGTATGTCCAGTGATTCATTTCCAGTGAGTAGCATTTCGTGTTAGCTTAGCGTAAAGACTTTAAGTCTATGGGAGTCATTAGCCTAGCTGTGTCAAGATGTTTGATTTGTGAGTATGAACTGAACCACTGAACGTACAGAGGTGAAAGTGGTATTGAACATCTTGTCTCAGTCTGGCTAAGTTGGAAAAAGGGGTGTTTTGCTTGAAACATCTGAGTATTCCTTTAAAAACTAGAGAAAATCCTTTCAGTAACTACGTAGGCTACATCATAGCTGAGATTCCTTCCTAACATTCTTCTTTCCTCTTTGTTTATGTGCCAATCAAATCCCGAAGGCCCTGTTTGTCTTCATGGCTCTGTCATTCTCCCGTGACGAGGTTCTGTGGCTCACCAGACACTCTGAGAATATGCCCAAAAATAAGAGCCCTGAAGACTTCGTTGACAAGTAGGTGGAGAGGAAACAAACCTCCGTTTGCCAGCAGTAAGGCTAGAAATCCCTGCAGCTGATAGTCACACTCTGTCCCTTTAATGCTCACAAATCTGGCATCTATCACTTACATTTAAGCAGCTCAGTTGACATCTGCACAGAAGAAAGAGAAACATAATCTTCTAAACTCATCTATTTGTTCTGTATTAAAGAGTATTAAAGTGTACATAGACTGTACACAACGAGATTGTACAATAGCTTAATCTATTATCCTGAAAGGGAATTAGCGCTGATTGTGTTTCTGGTGTTAATTTGCCAATGATGTGCTTTTCCAGCCAGATGGCAGAGCTGCTGTTCTACATGGAGAAACTAAGAGGTCTGATGACAAAGTACAGCCACGTATTGCAGCGCTATCATGTTCAGTACTTGGCACAGTTTGATGCCCTCGTTCTTAACGACACCATGCAGGTAATGTATGCATGTTTGCGCTGGTGAGGGTGTGTGATCTAAGAGAAAAAGTGTGTTCATGCATTAAGTGTGTTTCTCTACAACATTTCTTTAGAGGCAGACAGTTGAAAGCCGACAGTGTTTAGATTTACAGTGCCGAATGCATCATTAATTCCCAGCTCATTTACATCAGCATGACAGAAACCAAATCACAGCCACATTTTGTACTGTCCTCCTCCACTGCAGAACATGTATGTCTGTCCAGAGGAGGAGTCAGTCCTGATGAGTTCATTTGTCTCAACTCTGTCTGCACTCTCAATCAAACAGGGTAAGGTACCAACCCACATATTCTCCAGACACTGTATTTCATTGTACAATAGATTGCCCTTGTCATGTGGAGCCTATATTGTTCTCAAAACTGGATTTCTTTCTCACTATAGTGGAAAACAAAGAGGAA
Organism: Myripristis murdjan; assembly: GCF_902150065.1. Classification (NCBI taxonomy): domain Eukaryota; kingdom Metazoa; phylum Chordata; class Actinopteri; order Holocentriformes; family Holocentridae; genus Myripristis; species Myripristis murdjan. The sequence goes on along the minus strand of NC_043984.1, from coordinate 11,245,076 downwards.
TTTGATTTCAGGGCACTTAGACTGGACTGGTTGAGGTTACAGGTATGCAGTTTTGTTGTACAGTAGCAAATGTCACTTCACTTTAAGTTTTCAGTCTGAACATGGGTGAGAAAGTGTTATGACTGCAGATCTTTTGTTTTGTCTCCTGCCCCAGGCTTACACAAGTGTGATCAAGGCCCCTCTTCCAATAAAGGACTACACTGACATGGCAAAAGTGATGAACTTGATCCAGTTTCACACCAGGATGGTGGACAGCGTGGAAGAACTGCTGCAAGAGACCTCCGAGCTGTCCATACTCTGGTCAGCCACTTTCTTTTCTTTTCTTTTTTTTTCCATTTTTGTCCTCTCTTTTTTAAGATAAGATATAAATAGAGATATATGAACATATTTTTAACATGTTTTTAACATTTGAAATACGCATCACAACATATCAAATGCATTATGGAGGATTAAGGCACCTTGTACATCTGACAGATAAGACGTGACTGACCTGTTGGTGCTAGACAGTGTGAACCATAAAAAAAAAAAGCTACTCTACTATTTGACAACATGATAATCAAAACTGGTCATTCTGATAACTAAAGTCTCAAACAGTGTAACTAACCACTGGATAATTTATCACAGTGTCTAATAAAACTGTGACATATGAAGATAACATTGCAGTAAGATAAAATGATTCTTTTCACACGTTGTCCAGTTTTTACCATCGTGTGTTTGAGAAGATGTTCTGCCAGAGCAGTGAGGAGCTGGCCATGAAGCGTTACCTCATGGCCTTTCCTGCCACCTGCGCCCACTTCAGCCACTGTGGGCACCCGCTCTGCCCAGAAGAGGTCAGTATTGAGACATCTGTTGGCCTGGCTATTAAAAAGTGAGGAGGGAAGGCACTGCAGGTCACAGTCTGAATCAGCTTTGACTTATAACACTGTCATATCATGAGATGAATCATTTGTTTATTATTCATATAATTATGTTCATAGGGTAGCAAAAGCAGTGCAGATTCATTGTAGTACTGTGTACTAACAGATCATTAAGAGTCGGTGTGTGTTATGTTTAGTCTGTAAGGGCACCTTGAGTGATTAGGAAATGTATTATCAGTATTATTATTGTTATTGTTATTATTAATAATAATAGTGTTGTTGTCTTTTGTCAGTGCTGTATTAGTATGAATTAGTGAAGTCATTACACTTGATTATGTAAAAAGTTTGCGCATCCAGGCAGTGAGATTCAAAGTGGGATTATTTGTCTTACTAACCATGGGAATAGCAAAACAGAGATTACTAAGGAAGAAAAAAAAGATGTGGGACATCTCAATACACTGAAGGAACGGTTCCAAACTGTCAGGGAATAGCATGCTAAATTTAACTAGAGGGAGTTATGGGAGAAAACACTCTGTGTGTGTGTGTGTGTGTGTGTGTGTGTGTGTGTATGTGTGTGTGTGTGTGTGTGTGTCTGACTATTTTTGTCCATGTATATTATGTGTGAATACTCACATAAGTGTACATTTGTTTGCACGTCTAGACCGAGGCAATTGAGAAGAAGAGCCTGCGTGTGTGTGTGACCTTCCTTGAGCAGATCGCCAAGCAGACCAGCAGTGTTGTCTTGGAGATTTGTGCTGAGCAGTGCAACCTCAACGACCAGGTGACTTCTGAGTTTCAACAACAAATTGCCAAAATTCATATCCAGTTGAAATCATACCCATCACAACTGTGCCTGAAATGATCAGAAAAATGTAAAATTTTGCAGGGGATTTAAAGAGCTGTTTTTCTAGTCCTGTGATGAACAGTATCACTACATTTATATTTACTGATGGAGAGCTTGCCATGCCTCATTTTTGTCTTTTAAGATATATTTGCCAACCCCCTTCCCTTCCCTCTCTCTGCCTCCATCTCTTTCCATTTGATATCCCATCAGTTACTGCCCAAGAACAGCGCCGAGACCATCAGTGCGGCTCGACACAGAAAGCTGAAGAAGCCGGTGCCAAAGAAAGGAGAAGTCCAGAAAGAGAAACCCGGGGCCGAGAGCCTGAGAAAAGACCGGATCGTCACAACCAAGTCAGTTTTTCTCACTGCTTCCCCGATCTGTCAATATCTGTCTCTCAGATTGTTTCCTTCTCCCTGATGCTTTATGGATATGAGATTACAGTACATTAAAACCAGAGCCGGCTCTTGGGTTTTGTTGGCCTGAAACTGGATCTGTCCATGGCTCCAAATAACACCCACCACTCACATCTCAATGAATGAACTCACTCACTTGCTAACAGCAATCTATTGAACGCCATTTTTGACATTTTATCTGCTGCCAAAAATAGTGTAATCTAAGAATATTCGCCACTGCTAAAATATTAAAGATGTAAACCTAGAGGCAAATTATATTTTACTACTAGAGCTGTAGTATTATAGTGAGAGTGAAGTAACTGTGTCTTTCTTACAGTGTGGATCCATCTGTAGTCCACCCATGTCCAGTTCATGCAAAAAAGTTGTAGTCCTGGGATACACTGAAACTTGTGCAGTCAGATGAATACAGCTGTAGCTGCTAGTTTGAAGGATGTCTTGTGTGAGGCACCATTGGTCTTTAAGGCTGCAACCCCAGTCATGTATCTCACAGTGTTATAAAGGCATTATGCAGCTTCCAAGTGCACACCTTCACTCTCTAATTAGCTTTGGCATTTGTTCTCACCAAGCAACAAGTCTTGAAAAGCACAGCTACTGAGACAACCGGTTGTCTCAACCACATCATTTCACTGTGTAGCCTAGATGTCATAAAAAATGGCCAAAAACAAGACGATTTCCATCACGCTGTAACTCAGGTTAAAAAAGCAGCAAAAAGTTGGTATTTTATGTCTCTGTAAACCAATTATACGCTGAAATGTCATGTTTTCAAGTTTCGTGATGTCATATAAAACAAACAAAAAACGCTGCAAATGTCACAGTCAGCGAGGACTTTGCCTCTGTAGACAAGGGTTCAAGTCCCGTCTCAAGCAAGAGCCAATTTTTGTTTTTAGCTAGCGTCAGGTTTTCACAATGGCTAATGTTAGTCCACTTTACATTGTTGGGTTTGTTTGTTCATTTATTAATTTGTCTGAAAATCATCTGAAACATTGTTCCCCTGACCGGAACAGAATTAGTCACAAACATGTATGTTTACTCTAATGTATGACGACAATAATTAGGGTAACATCTATAAACAGTTGCCTAGGTGCACTGCTGGTCATAACGTGCCTGATGGCTTTTACTGTGCTTTTGCTGATGAGAACCGCTCAACCAAACAGCCTAACAACCAACACCACACTCTCTTGGATCCTCAGCAATACACCTGCAAACTATGTTGTCGATCGGGTGGATGGCTGTGAAGAAAATCAAACAAACAGTTTCCAACATGCAATTTCTCAGTGATCGGTCGGCTACAAAGTGATTGATTTGAAATAGTAAATCAGAAAATGGCCTAAATTATCCATGTGTTGACTCAAGTCATATTAACATCAGAAAAAAATAATCCGGCCCCTTTGAGGTCTCATTTGAACAAATGCAGCCCTCTAGCAGCCCACTTTCTTGGCACAAACAAAAACAGAAATTCACTAACACTGAAAATCAACAAATTGTAGATAGATAGATAGATAGATAAACACACTTAATGCATATGTGCATATGTGTACACATGTATTGAGAGGGGGTTCAGGGAGGCAGGGAATTGGTTTGTAGGCTGTCATTTGTCAGACAAGGTAGCCGATATTGCCCTCATAGCGACAGTGGACTGAGGCAAAAACAAAAAAACTAATGTAAATGAATTGTGTGGCTGTTTTTTGATCTGTGCGGCTCATAAATAATGTTTATTCCCAGTACCATGTCTGAGTAAACCTGCCTATTTTGATAATAGTCATAAGAAATTGGCAAAAACATGGAAAAAAGGGGGTGGATCCAGACAATACACCAGTTGAAACATATCATGTAAATAAAAACACTCTATATGTCTTTATATCAGAAGTCATGAAACTAAATCCACCACTCAGTTTATAATAATTAAAATTCACCCCTTATTTGTGTGGACATGCTGCTTTATCAGCAGCACTTGTGCAGTTCAAATTCAGTAAACCCCTGTGTGTGTACATCCTGGTGCTTTTGTGCAGATTTATGATGCATCTCCTCACACAGATTGTGTTCATTCATGCTGATAGAAATATTCTAATCCCCACTGACATTTTCAAGTGATCTCCCTCAGCCCACAGTGCATTTCATAGCTGATGGTATCAGGATGACAAAGCGTTCGTCTGCAAGGCACAATTGGTCTTAACTTCTCTCATTCTGCCATGATAACATCAGAAGTCTCAGAAGTTGAATCAGAGCCAGAATGCTAGAGGAAAAACGCCTCGCCACACTATCACTGGTGTCTTCATTGTCTTTTGGTCATATTCTGTTTTTGCCTCAGTTATAAAGCTCCTTAATCGACTCTAATCCTGGAGAGCTGTAATTCAGTTTTTCTCCTTTCTCTCCATTCTCCCACCTCTGACTCAATATGGAGATGTTTTCTACTAATCCCCAACATGTTTATGACCTTACTCATCTAAGACAAGCACTTCCACGATGCGGTCACTGTCAAAGTATTTGTTTCAAGATCCTAAAGTCTTACATCCTCTCTCTCTCTCTCCCTCTCTCTCTCTCTCTCTCTCTCTCTCTCTCTTTCTCCCTGCTCTCAGCTTGGACAAGATGCATCTGATCCTGACTGAGCTGTGCACCTCCTACAGTCTCTGCAGTGAATTTGTTGTCTTCGACCACATCATCGTTCCCACCGAATTCCTTCTTTCTCACCTGGAGACACGCGTCAGCGAGTAGGCAGTGCTAAAAAAAAAAAATAGAACAAAGAAAGAATGAAAAAAGAAAGAAAGTAAAAGAAGTCATATAACTTGGCATGCAGGATTATTAAATGGGATGAAATAAAAGTGGATGACTTCGAGTCTTATGGGATATAAAATAGTGAAAAAGTACCATCAGCCATAAATATTCTGACACAAATGCCCGTTTTCAGCCCATCAATATACTCACATATCATGGCTTTTTTTCAGGGTCTATCAGAGCAGAATTCAGCTCTGTGATGGTCCCTCAGTGTGAAATACTGGACCCCTTTAGAGGCATAGCCATCACTTTATTACCTTTTATACTGTAGGCTATCCTGCTCATCTCAGTGTCCTAAGACATGCATACATATGCAGACTCTGGGCTGAACAGGGTGTGTAGGCATGTTTACCAGCATGAAAAATCAAATCACTCAAACCATGACACGAACGAGCAGGGATGTGTTCACAAGCTGCAAACAGTGTAAAAATGTCTATCCGGGTTGTCACTCATTCATGTATTGCACTGTTTTTCCCCCGAAGACAACTGGGAAATCATTTGGAACTTCTGCTGGTGAATTTTTACATGAGCTTTTCTACACTGAATTCAGGTTTAGCATGGAATTGCTCAATGTCAGGCTATGCTGCACCCACTTATAATCTGAGCGGGGATCTATCATGTCACTCGACTGCTCTGTGTCATCTCAGTAGTTATTTAGATTAGGGTTTGGTACCCGGGCAACCTAATGTTTCTGTGTATATGCTCTGCTTAGTCTCCCTGTGTTAGCTGATGATTATCTCCCCTGTCACCCTAAAATTAGGGCCCTTGAGTGGCAGCAAACATACTGTGATTGGTCCTTCCCTGGTCACAATTGTAAATACAGTCAGAGAGACAGAGAGTGAGAGAGAGAGAGAGAGAGAGAGAGAGAGAGAGAGAGAGAGAGGGGGACCCAGAGGGAAAAATAGCGGTGAGGCTCTGGAGCAGTGAATGTGCTGACCTAATCAGAGTGGTGCCATGCCACCACGGCTCGTTTAGGCCCTGTCTGTCCAACCCGATCCACTCCAGCCCAATTATAATGTAAGTGACGTGGGTTCAATGTCTTGCTCCAGGACCATCGTGAGAATGGCCAATTACAACCAGACCACCCAGGAGATAGCACGCCCCTCAGACCTCCTGGCGAGTGTAAGGGCCTACACCACCAGCCTGCACACACTGTCAAGCTACATCAACATAGATGTCACCCGGCTGGTGAAGAGCATCCTGCTGCAGCAGACCCAGCCGCTAGACTCACAGGGAGCGCAGACCGTCACCACCCTCTACACCAACTGGTGTGTGTTTGTGTGTGTGTGTGTGTGTGTGTGTGTGGAATTTGGAATCGATAAACTCTATCTATCTATCTATCTATCTATCTATCTATCTATCTATCTATCCAGTCCAGTTGTAAATGTCTAGTAAAAGCTCATAAACTGAAATAGATATTCAAGCATTTTCTTATAAGAAAATTATTATTCATGGATAGACACAATGAGGATGCTCACACTGAAACTCAGATGCACACATGCATGTCAGTTCAGCTAAGATCCATTCAGTTTACTGTCATCATACTAATAAAGTATTATAATAGCGTAGCGAAACATCTTGTTCACCTCTCACCCCAGTGCAGTTAACATAAGTCATAAGATAAAGTGGAAGCAGTACAACTGTGCAAAGACATAACATAACTACAATCTATAAATATAGACAAATATGTAAGGGATAATCAACGGGTAGGAGTGCGTTAAACGGTGTGAAGGCATGATGTGGAGGCAAACCCCTGTGAACCTCAAGATAAGCATGAATTGATTACAAGTCAGTGACCACTTATACCATAGTCATTTGACAACAACTCAAAATAAAAGCATTCACAAATTTTTGGTGAAACTTTGCACTCAATTTGCAAAAATTCTAGTCCCTTTTACAACCGAGCCGGTTACAGTCACAGTATAAATCACAATGTGGTGAGCAAGGGTTACGGCTCCATCCTCATAACTCTTTTCAAAGTATTAAAATCAAGCTTGATTTTAGGTCAAAATTGCCTCAAAGTATGTTTGTTTCTTTTTTATCCCTCTCAATTTCTTTTCCACTGCTGGGACCCATTCGTCAAAACTGTTGCATTCTCCAAACAGATTGAAACAATTGTTAAAATCAGCCATTGGTGTGTTTTGACAGGTGTGCTTAGTGTTTAGTGTTACCATGGTCACAAGTTGGGTAGCGGATGAATTTAGAATGATGATTAAACTTGAGCCGATCTACATGTGCAATGCACAGTTTAAACACACGTGCAAAGTAAATAACATGGAATAGTCCTTAAGTGTGTTATGGCAATATAGTGTTTCTGTATAAAAATGTAGCATGTAGCACTTTAAACCAGTGACAGACTGCAGATGAAAACTTCAGCCCGACACTGTTGTGCACGGTCCCTGACAAATAAATAAGACAAACAAGGGACTCAGTAGAGACCTCTGCCAAGGTCGCAGCTGGAAGTTGCACCCTGTTGGTGCTGAGCCACACCTCATTTCGACAATGCTGCCGTCACAGGACACACCCCTTTTGGCCAACCAGTGTGGAAGATTGGTCAGTGCCGCTTTGACCCATAACCAGACTACCCGCTGTATTTTGTAGCGTTATGTGGATGTATTGAAAACTCCGGCCCTGTTTGTTTCATGAAAGTCTGTCCGGTACTTTTTGAATTATCTTGCAGATAGACTGACTGAGAGACAGATAGGGGTTATCATCACATTATCCTCTGTTGGAGGTCTCACCTAAAATAAATTAACATCAAATAAAATTAACACAGATACATACATTCACTCGATCTGTGTTTCTCTCTCTTTTGCGTCTTGTCTCTCTCTGTCACACACTCTGTCTTACTTTCTTTATGTTTCATGCACAGTAAAAGAAGCATCGAGAAGACTGACATTTCCTTTTTTTTCCAGGTACCTGGAGAGTCTCCTGCGTCAGGCCAGCAACTCCCTCATCGTCCACTGCCCCATCATGCACTGCTTTGTTAACCAGTCGACTGAGAATGAACCGGGTTTCAGAGCAGAGGAGTACTCTGACATATCAGGTCAGCCCTCAAGCTTCATCAAAGCCCTATTCCATGGAAGTGTATTTGTCTCATGGTGAAATGTGAGCAAAACACTCATCACAGCGGGAGACATGTTCACTGGTCTAACCGTAATCTAATTTCTTAGCCCTGCAAATGTACTTCTTTCAAAGAACAAACAAACAAAGAAATCTAGCAGATTGTCATGGTTTGTATAATAGAATGCAGCACGTTTCCAGCAATGTGATATCCAAGTGTTATTTGAGTGGTATTTACAAGTACGTGGGTGATATGTGCTAGGCTTCATTGTATGAGCAAGTACAGTATGTCATACTGCAGTCACCGGTGACTTGCAGAGCTTGGTATCCATAGCAACAAATTCAACTTTTTTTTTTTTTTTTTTTTTTTTTTTAATTCTGAGAGGGTCTTTGCCATGACTTTGTCCATGTTGCACATAGCTACTTCAGGTATTGTACTTAGTGTCATCAGTGTTACTGCAGTTTAATGTGCTGAAGTTTATATAATTACTATATCTATATGTCCTTGTGTCCTGAAGGTACTGTAATTATTGTAGTTTACTGTTCTGTAGTTGCTGTAGTTACTTAGCATGGTCCAAGATGTTAAGGTAATCGGGGCTGATTAGTAGGAAAAAAAAAAACACATTGCTGCAAGTTTGGACTTAACCCCATTGAAACCTGTTAAAAGACATTTCATTATTATATAAATAGTCAGACATCAACGACAAAACAATCATTCTTATGACTCATGACATGATATAATAATATACTGCTACTTGCACTGGTTTGATGCTTCATGCAGAGAGATCCTTATTGCTCAGAGCATTGTTAAGATTGTTTTTTGTGGTAGTGTGTGGTGTTTTCCTCGCACAGCATGCTATGTGTCTTATTCAAGCTCTGGTTCTGACTCTGCCTGACTAATGTAAACCTCAGTATGACTGATCATTTCCTACTCACCCCCACTCCTGTTTCTCTTCCTGTTCCACCTCTGCACTACCTTGTGGGAACAGTTAACCTCCTTAATATTATATTAGACACTGCAGTATTCATGGTACATGATACACACACACACAAACACACACACGCACACACACACAGTCACATACAGGCACACACATACATTATACCCACCCACACACACAGGTGCATGCATATGCATATGCACACATGGTACCTTGGAGACCATTACAAGTCCATAGACGCCCCCGGACTTTCATCATCACTGTCTATATTTACTCCGTAGTGAGCACATGTTCTGTGGTCCTGCTTGCCTCGCAGTGACTCACTCAATCTTCCACTACCACCTCCTATTTCAACCACACACATCCTTATCCATCTATATTCAAACTGAGGGAATTTGAGAGATACAGAAGGTCTCATTGTCTCCGCTGTCCCTTGCTGATTCAGACTAGCTCCACTGACAAGTCCAATTTCATCTGAGTGAATGTCTTCTTGTGCATTTTTATTTGTGCAGGGATCCAAGTTTCGACAGAGTGTACTGAACAAACACAGTCTACAGCCATCCAGCTCCTGTTATTGCTTTCTTTGCATTTATTAAAACATTTTGTCTAGTTTGTGCACATAACAGAGTGACAGGACTTAACGAAATTATCTCTGAATAGAAACTCAATGCCTTGTTGATCCACTATGTCCACCCAGTCATTGTCTTTGCATGTATTCATGAGATCATGTCTTAATTATACTAATCACCTTATGAACAGAGTTACAGGCCCTGGCTGAGCTAATTGGTCCATATGGTCTGAAGTTCCTGACTGAGAACCTGATGTGGCACATCACCTCTCAAGTCAGTGAGCTGAAGGTATGCAACAGGCTCATTTCGGGGATATAAGTTAGGGATTCTCAAATGTTGAGCTGCATCTAAACTTTTATAAACAGAAATGTTGAAATCGTGTTATATAACCAAGCCTACGTTGGATACACAAGAAGGTCTGCACCTCAAAGTGTGTTTTATGTTTAAAACCATTTTGTGATTTAAGTTCTATTACGTGCTCGCTAACCCACATGTAGCTACTTTTAGAGTATTTCACCTTGTAGTACAAGTGACCATTTCATGCTCCCTAATGTGGCACACTTCCCACTTTGACACCTACTTCTCAAGTGATGAGCTGTACTACTGAGGCTCCCAGCCCACAGACGGTTCTGTCATAACTCTGACTCCATTACAGCTCCCACCTGGGGGCAGTTTTAACACTTATCTCACTTCTCTTTTCTGCTGTCAGAAACTGGTGATTGAGAATATGGATGTCCTTGTGCAGATGAGAAACAACTTTGATAAGCCCGAGGAGATGGCCAATCTTAAAAGGAGACTGTCAGGTGAGAGGTGGACAGGAGAACATGTGGGCAGATAAGTAAGCCTCAGAGAGGATGTGAAAGAAGAGTGAGGAGAAAGGAATCGTTGAGAGAGGCGGAGGTGGAGACACAGGGGCGGGGGGGAGGGAGGGGTGGACGGTAACATGGGAGGTAGAAATAAAGGAGTTGGAAACTGAGGATGGATGAGAAGGGAAAACACAATAACAAGAGTTGGAAAGAGTGCTGTAAATGAATCACTCCAAGCAGAATACATGATGGTTGCAGTACTGAGGAACATACACATGCAGTTTACACCTCATCACCTTTGTGAACACTTTCAGTGTAAAGACAAGCCTCAAATTAAATTAGCATATATTTTTTTAAAGACTGATGCTGTCAAGAAAATCTGATATAGAGGTGGAGTGCTAAAAACAGCACAGCGGCAAACACCAGAAAGCTCATGCAGTAAGACAGTGCAGTCATCACATGGTTTTGCTACCATAGCATACCAGATACCTGATCTCCTCCTCTTCACTCTGGCCTACAATCACAAAATTAATTAGATCAATGCTGCTGATTGCAAAAACAGTCTCTTAGTTTAACTGCACTCGTAAAAGTAAATGATACCAGGCCATATTTATGATCCTTTGTCTTGACCACTTAGCCTAGAATGGCACTCTCATCCTCTTTAATTGAACTCTCAGTGCCAGACGTACACTGCACTGCATCATCAAGTACTTCAGCCCGATTCATAGCCAATAAACTATCAGACACTTGAAGAGAGCTTTTCATTTTCCTCTTAAGAACAAGTCCTTCCTCTTTTTGTAACTATATTTTTATTTACATTAACTTGAAAAATGACTGAGAAAAAAGAAAACAAGAAAAAGGCAGCCAGACATACATTAAGCAGAAAAACACACATTCCTTTCTTCGGTGTAAATGATGCAGAATCTTTTATATTTTTCTTTCAAAAATAGAGAGTTTCCCAAATCTGTCAAAACTTGGCAGGTTTATTTTCTGGGAAAAAGAATTAAAGGTGCACTATGCAAAGCTGGGTGTCGATTGAAGTAAGGGCCGTTTAGACTCAACTGACAAAAGACATGGAATAAGCTCTAAATTTATCAAGTCTGCCCGACAGTTTTCTTTCCACAGATGAGTCTAAAGGGTCCTCACTTCTCCACAGTTTTACATAATTCACCTTTAAAAATGTGACCTTTATAATTATTCTTTTTTGACAAAGAAGAAATTCAGAATTATATGAAATACTTTACACATTCTTCACACACTTACTCCTGAGAGCTTCCAGTAACCAATACAGCCTTGTACCAGTGGCCATGGGAGCAGCTAGGGGTTCAGGGCTGAAGCCGTAAGAAAACATCTTTTTCATGTCCTGTTGTAGGTGGAGAGAACGTGCTGAAGAGGATGACCATCATCGGGGTCATCCTGTCCTTCAGAGCAATGGCTCAGAAGGGTGTGAAAGATGTAAGGTCATGTCCAGCAAGTTAAATGACGCTGATAGATTCTTCGACATCCTCACCCTAGTGCAGCACTGATCATATGATGAGTCTGTTTCTAATACTGTAGCTGCAGCAGATACTGGGTTATTGCCTTTAAAAACTGGAGAATCCCTCCATAGAACATTAGAGCATCTTTAGATCTTAAGTTAAACATGTGCTCGAGCTTTTAATCTCTTAAAGGAATAGTCCAACGTTTTGGGCAAAGTACTCTTTTTCCAACCTACCCAGACTGAGACAAGGTGTTTGATACCACCTCTGTGCATCCAGTGGTTTGGTTCCTATGGGTAGCATTTCATGTCACATCTAGTGCTGTGATCTGTGCACCACTAAAGTTATAAGAAATTACTAATTTTTTTTTCCAAGACGTGTGTTTCAAATACATATACGATACACTGTGGAAATAAGACAGCTTTGAAGTTGCTGTAAGGTTTATTCTTTGACTTTGATGAAGCAAGGCTAACGAGTCCCATAGACTTCAAGTCTTTATGCTAAGCTAACATGAAATGCTACCAAAATAAACTGAACCACTGGATGTACAGAGGTGAAAATAGTATCAAACAGTCTGTGCAACTTGGAAAAAGGTTATTTTGCTCAAAGCGTTGGAATATTCCTTTAAAATATACAAACTGAATCAGTGGTTGCTAGCACATATCCTGTAACATAATTTAATACTTTGACAATATTTAAGATACTATGAGAGCTTTTTCCATTGCACCGTTTTTATGTATGCTCTTGGTGATACTGTGTCGTACATTCCTATATTTAGATACTGCACAAGCACTGCCCTTACCTGATGGGGCCCATTGAGAGCCTGAGGGACTTCATCCCCCATGAAGCTGACATCAAGGTAAAACGCAGCTTTCATCCCACTTGACCAGAGCTGCACTGTGAAACAGGCGCCCATCACTCAGCAAACCAGAGAGCCAGTAAAACAGTGCAGTCATCAGGGTTTCTCCATGCTCGAGCAACAGTTTGTTTTCATAAGAACATGTTAATGCGGAAGAATGCGCAGTAGACAGTGTTTCCCTTTTCATCCACAGAATTGAGGGCATAATTTTGTATTTACATTAATCAGAATGTGTATTTAGTTTTGTGATTTGGGGGGAAATGTTTGTTATTGCAGGCTAAGAATGTAGAATATTGTGTCATACATGGCAGAGTTTTATTTTTGTAATAGTAGGAGAGTGTACATGTGACAATAGTGAGTTAGTTGTAGAAAAAAAAACAGTTTCAGAATCCAACAAACAATTCCTTATCGTCTTTTGGATCAATCTCTGGAGTGTGACAGTGAAATCACCCTCCATTTCTTACGCTCGGTCTCTGGGAGAGAGGTATGACAGCCGCACCACAGCCTGGGCCTGGATAACCCCAAAGACGTCAGCAGCCCCCTCACTGCCTGTGTGAGAGTGACTCTGATCACCGCTACAGCTCTGCACTCTAAACCACATCAGTCACTCTACCCAGACAGGCCGACCATGCCTGCAACCAGAAATAGAGACAAATCAAGCAATGCATGTCATGACAGAGACATCCACCAATGATTTAGCGTCACTCTTTCGAGAAAATATGTCACTTTTATGTTGGCTTATAAACAATGCAAAGCTTAGTGACTGCAGCTCGGCGCAGCGTCATGCAGATGTGTTCTTGTGCTGTTGACTGGCATGAGGCAACAAAATGCAACATCCTTGGAACAGTTTAGATGGCCTGTTACATTTACATTGTTATACTGCTGTTTGCCTGCAGCTTTTAAACTGTGTATTTTAGCTGCATTTCCTACAATCCCCTATGAATCTGCAGGTGAGGCTGACTGTCTTTGAGTTGGCCTCTGCTGCTGGGCTGACATGTGATATAGACCCGGCCCTGGTTTCAGCCATTGCCAACATGTACTCAGGTAAATAACAGCAATGACACATAACCCTGTTTTACATCTTTTGTCACAGCTGAGGACAACAAAATATCAACTGTCAATGTGAACATCTTGTGCTTGAAACAATGGAGAGTCATTCTACTTGTTCATAGTGATATGATTTCCGATGACTCAGTCATCAGAAAGAAGTTGTGCACTTCATGATGTTATCAACCAAAAACCCACAGATAACACATCGGCCGATGAGGAGTTCAAGCTTTCTTGTTTGCTGCTTGTCTACATCGCAGTGTCTCTTCCTACCCTGGCCATGGACCCCAACTCGTTCTATAGCCGAGAGCATGGAGGTGCGCATGTGTTCATTCATTCATTTGAAGCCAGAATAAACTTCCTGTTGCTAATAATTAGTACCCAGACATTGCTCAACCAATTACTGACCACGACCTCCTGCAGCAATTACTTACAAATTGATGATAATGTGGTTAAAAAAAAGTACCTCCACCCCAGAAACTAGGCTTACTGGCATCTCTGTGTATCATACTTTCCAGCCTGAATGACGTGGCCCAGAGCAAAGTATGTCGGTTAATGAGAAACATGTTTCTGCTGAGGGACTTTTGTTTACAGATAACTCTGGCTGACGTGCATCGATACAGTTACTTTTGGCATGTGGCCCTGCTGACCCTAACTGCTTGGCTCCGAGCCTGGACCAGAGCCTTAAGAGCATCAAATAGCAGAGATTTCTATCAAAGCAGAGGGCTGCATTTGTCTCGGCTTATTTTCCTTGTCTCTGTTTTCCACTGGCATGTTTGAAAGAGTTCTACTCTGTTAACTTGAGGAAATAATATGCTTCCTGTTGAGTGTTGTGGATCATTGAGGAAATCTCTCCAATCATCAGGCCACAAAAACATTCGCTCTGCATCTACAACTATACAACATTTATTGCATCATATGGTGTTCTCTGATATATTGTTGCATAACAGTCGGGATACAGCAGCCACTTTTTTCAGTCATCATCCTTGCATCTGTTCTGTTCTGTTTGATATCAAACCCTTTCATGATTCTGAGTGATGAATTTCATTATATCATTAGCTTATTATTTCATTATTTCCTTATTTCCTCATGTCATCATGTTACTGCTTTATTATTTATCAGGCCACAACAACAACATCCACTGTTTAGCTATAGCGATAAACCAGCTGGCTGCTGCCATGTTCACTGTTCAGAAGAAGAAACCAGAGCAGCAACTCAAAGAGTTCCTCCTGGTAAGTGTCAGAAAATTCTTAAATATCTTAAATTTGGTGGAAAATATTGTACCTACATATTTTGTGTATTTTATCACCTCCTAAACACTTTTCCATGTCTTACAAAATTGCAAAATTCTTTAAATTCCCAGATATTGTGAAATTCTCTTGAATTTTGAACACGCTAAACTGATTTCTGATTTCCTCAAACAATTGAAATTTATCAGGGCACGGTGCAAATAATTGTAGAACATGTCAAATATATGTCATTATGGAAAAATGTCATCTTGTATTATGAAACTCCATTTTAGGTCAAGACAAACACTGTAAGAGCTTTGATTTTATTTAATCCATCTCTCTCTAATTTGTCATTCCACAGATGGCCTCCTCCACTCTGCTTCAGCTGGGACAGAATGTGGAAAGAGTGGATAGCAAAAACCGAGACTCCATCTGCCTGCTCCTGCACATGGTAGGATTGGTGGTGTATTACCAAAACACCATCTTTATTACTCCGTGGGTTTACATGCATTTTAAACGTTGGGTCTTAGCCAGACTAATACAATTAATCAACTTTTTCAAATGTCATAACACATGTTAATCCGGCTGAAATGGTGCCAGGTTGATTTTTTTCAGAGTCGGCCCAACAGACCTTGATAATGCGAATGGGAATCAATTTACTAAAGCTTGCAAACGCTTTAATTGGCCAACAGTTGTCCAGGGCATTCTGTGCATGTTCTGAAGGAGGTATCATGGTGGTGAATGCTAAGGCTGTGCAATTTTGGACAGAGAGGGAGACAGTATTCATGTTAATACAGCTAAAGGAGATAGAAATTCAAAATGTAGAGCATCAAATTCTCCATTTTTGTAACTCACTGGCGATCTATTGTTTTATTGCTTTGTGATGCAAAATGTCAACCGGAGGAAAGTCTTCTTATTTAACTGAAGAAGGTCCTACGCTGATGTAAGCTACTTCTGTCAGCAAATTGTTTCTTTGACTTGGTCATGTATAGTAGGACCAATTAAAGCTTATCTTTGGCCTCATCAAGCTTAAGACTTTAGTCCAGTTGAAACTGTCCATGTAAACACGCTGACTGTGAAATGTATCTACCACTTATCACCCACCTACTGTAGCCAATTACTGTTTATATTCATTTAAGGGTTTAGAAAAGGGATATTAAGTAATATGTGACTTTTATTGACCTCTACCAGCAAGCAGGACATTACATTAATATTGTGAGACCCCCATACAGCTTAATTTGGCCTGCAGTTGACACAAAAAGTAAAGGGTTTTGTGAGTTTTGAAAACCAAAAATCTAAGCACATGTTCAAATGCCGATGAAACAACCACTGATACATTATGGTCTTTCTGTGCTACAGAACAGTAAAAGTCTTAATGCAGTAAAAGTGTAAACTGCAATTATATATTACACATTTCATGAATCAATGCAGTCTTAAAATGTATCTAACATATATATATGATGATTTTTCACTCAGATTGTGGAGGAGTCTCCTTTCTTGAGCCAAGACATGTTGGAGAGCTGCTTCCCATATGTTCTGCTCCGAAATGCCTACAGAGAGGTCTTCAAGACCTTCATTATCACCATGGGCTGATGATCAAGATTTTTTTTTTTTTAATAGTTGATTTTTCTTTACTTTGTATTTTTCTTTTTTCAACTATTATTTGTCTAAAGAGGGATTCTGATCTATAGCATCTATATTTTATATTTGCACCAACACCTTATCCAGCTACACACCTTCACAGCTCACAGCTGCCCTGTACAGCTATAGTCGCTGGCATTTTGTTGGTGGTTGTTGGGGGAGCCTAACCTCTGTTATCATTATTATTATAATAAATGATGTTGAAAAAAAAAATCACATGACAGATCTTCACTTAAATTTTCCAAACTCTTGGCTCATTATGATCTGTCATTATTGTCCTCTAGACCAGGGGTCTTCAACGTTTTTCAAGCCAAGGACCCCCAAACTGATCAAGTGATGGAGCAGGGACCCTCTCCAATATATATAGTATAAAATTGTGTTTTATATTAAACTGGGCCTAGTGACATGTATAAATGTACCTTATTATTGTGCATTCAGTACTAAGCTATTCAAATAATACACAGGTTTATTTATTCACGTTTTTATTTTAAACGTGCAAGGTAAAGTGACAGCAAAAGTTAAAGTGGAAACAACAATAAGTGATGGCCTATTAGTGCCACTGCCATGAATAAACATATCTGTAACATTGCAATGTGTATTTAAAGACTTTTAAATTTGTGGGGAAAAAATAGGGGACATTTAAAAAAAAAAAATAAAAAAAAAAAAAAAATTAAAAATTGTCTAATCAACCAAAAATTGCACAACCCCCCTGCAGTACCTCCGCAGACCCCCTAGGGGTCACGGACCCCAAATTGAAGACCTCTGCTCTAGACTTTAAGCCACCGTAGTATTACTAATAACAGCTTGAGAAATTCTTATGCAACTCAGATATTTTACTGTAACATCCCTTGTCTTTACTTGTAGCAGAGTTTGGTGATTGAATTATGAATAACATCCACAACTGCCTCAACAAAAGCAGAAAAGCCGGTATGTTTTAGAAATTTGTATGTAACCATATTTCCTCTGCCTTTTTTAATTGAGTGCACTGTATGGAAAGTTGGTGTATAACATCTATTCATTTACCAGGAATAAAAATGATAATAACATGCCGCTGCCTTCCATGTTGGGTTCAATTCATCATGTATTCCCACTCTATTTAAAGTGTACTCTACTGACAGCTCCACCCTCCTAAACTCCCATCCTGCCTCCACAGATGTGATTCTACTATTCAAATGCTCTATTTTTCACATTTTCTATAATGCACTCCAATAGTGTGCAAAAGTGTGTCACTGCTAATTTCAGATGCCCTTTAATCATATTATTTTGCAGCCAGCACTGTCCTTCCCTCTTCCCTCCTCCCCTTTCATCCTGTTCTGCAGTTCTAACCCTTTGTGACCGGTTGCTACACTGGAGATATGGCTGCTCACATCCTTTTGTGTGTGTGTACGTGCATATGTGTGTGTGGGTGGGTGTGGTAGTTTGGGCCACAGTGTCCCTGGCTGAGGGACACAGCCTTCTCGCACAAGCACTAATGGTTCCCCTGCACTAAAGCCGGCTTCAGTCCCCACGACAGGCCAGACGTACCTCAGTGTACAGAGAATGAGTGCATTCATAAGGAACAAGCATAACAGCTGCTAAAGCCAGCACATTTCTAAACCACATAGTTAATGTTTATTGACCAAGCATGCAGTTATATGATAGTGTGTGGTTGTTGTGCGTGTGTGTATGCATCCTGTTTGTGCACCCTTAAGGCTATGTGCTCTTTCTATACTCATCTGTGTCAGCTGATATATGAATGTGCATGAGAGAGATAACGTACATTCAGGGCTGGACAGAGGGATTTGGGAGCCCAGGGTAATGGCAAATACAGGGCCCCTTAAATCCCAATCGTCATCTTTCTACACATACATGCACAAACACACACACACATACACACATACACACACACACACACACACACATATACATATATTTATAGACATATACATATATACATATACATAAATACATGTAACCACTTGCAGTTGAGTGTCACAATGATAACTGATAAATAAATAATAAATGACCGTTTTTACCGGGTTTTATCTTCACTATCAGTTTTTTTTTAATCTCTCAAAGGTCAAGGTCAAGGCAGGACATTCAATTTTGACATATAATAACATAAGAGCTATATACTGCATAATAAAACAGCATTAGGTACATGTCTGTCATCTCTCTCTGAATGCATTTTACAGTAATTTTGGATTTTGAGTGGTTAAATTTCAAGTTAATTTTTTTTTCAACATCCGTTATGATAACTGGACTTATGTTTTGGGCAAAATACCCTTTTTCTGACTTACCCAGCCTGAGACAGGGTGTTTGATGCCGTTTTCACCTATGTATGTCCAGTGGGTAGCATTTCCGGTTAGCTTAGCATAAAGACTTGAAGTCTATGGGAGTTGTTAGCTTGGCTCTGCCAAAGTGAAAAAAATATATATATATTTAATGCCACCAAACACCTTCAGCGGCGTGCAGATTGCTGTGATAGATAGAAGGATAAACCTTTTCAGTGGTTACATTTCCACCATCTAACTTCTCCTACTTCTGTATTTCAAATACACACCATACATTGTGTAAATAAGACAACTCTGGAGTTGCTGTAAGGGTTTACTTTTTTCTTTTTGACAGAGCTGGGCTAACAACTACCACAGACTACAAGTCTTTATGCTAAGCTTCATCTTCCTTTTCACCTTGTTCAAGTTCAAGCTTGTCATCTTGTCCATCTATGCATGCCCCTTATTCCTAACGTCAAGATCTTGCATGCAAATGAACAATTACCTTACAAGTCCACAGTGGATTGTGGCCCTGTCTCAAGACACTGAGGACACTTAATGGTGGAAACTCTGGTCCTGATATAAAGGCTCTCTGCAGACTGTGTTGGTGACGCAGATGCTCTCCTCCTGACTGGTAGAACACTGAGGACTTCAAACCTTGACTCAAACACACACACACACACACACACACACACACACGCAGAAAAGGAGTAGATGTATATGTATCAGTGAGCAAACACAGCAACACAGAACCTCATAAATACAGCACTGTATACACACACAATAATAGACACCTCTAGACAAATCTTAATGACTTAACACACACACAGAAACACACATGGTCTTTTATACATACACAAACAGACACACTCAAACCCACTGACACACACACAAACACACACACACACATACACACACACATACACACAGGGTCCTCAGCAGCGCCAAGAGCCCAATGTCATGACATCTATTTACAAAAGACAGAGACTGTTCTGTCATCATCTCAGTTTTCTGACATGCAAGACCACACTGGCACGGTAAGACCTTTCATTATTCTTGTAGTGTACTTCTGTCAGATCACATCTGCATTTACTATGTTAAAACAAATCACTTTTGAAAATCTGCCAGGTGCATCCAGCTGGACAGCCTCTGGTTGTGATGAGTCATCATCAGGTTAGAGTTACTTTTGTTTAGTCTATTGGAAGGTCAGTGATTTTAACAAGGAGGTGTCATTGACTTTCCACGGTCAACAATCGAATTAATGTTTTCCCTCTGCAACATACATGCTGCTAACCAACCACAAGACAATATGCTGTGTGCTTTGTCTTTTACCAGATTCAGCAGTCTCCATTTTCAGTTCAATTATCCTGATTACAGTAATCAAAGCTGATTGACTTTGGAGCTCAAATGTCCAAATATTGCAACATGTGTCATTCAGCTAACAGAGCAGCTGGGCTCAGGGATGTCAAAACCTCTTCAGCCCAGATTTTCCAAAGATACCACATATATCATGCTGAATTACAGGGATATGTGTATAAACAAATATAAATATGGCACAAAAAAAGTGATGCACAAGACATCTAAATTTGTCTATTTGATGTAATGGTGTAGCCATTAAACAATGATACCTTGGGTTTGAAAATTTCACTCAATGTAAGTGTGATGTAGCTTCAATGAAGAGCTGCAGCTAGCAGATATAGAATACATATTAGATGTTCTACAATATGACTCTTTATCTGGAAATTTAAAGGAAATGAGAGTTTAAGGCGTTAAGGTAAGTTGTAAGTTTTGTAAAACTGGCTGGATTATTGAGTTCAGTCAAAATTCTTATGGCTCGGGGTGAAATATCTTCATGCCGCTTGATGTGCAAAGAAAAATTATCACTCTTGGTCTCCAGCAGTATCCTGAATCACTGGGACCTCTGGTTCTCATGCAGGGACATATAACATTAAGACGAGATTTATAGTGTCAGAAGTCAGATTTCTGCTTCTGAAGTATATGGTCTGTGATTTATAGCTGACTCAGGTCACTTAGTAGACAGAGAGAGATCAGAGAGTGTATATTTGTCATCACCAGAGGGAGGCTGAGGGTGTGGGGGATGAATGGAGGCAGGCTATGTCTGTAGCTGCGATGGAGAGGGATGAAAAGGTTGGCAGTTGCCCAGAGAGAAATGAACTTGACTTGTTAGTTAATTGCAAGTGACACTAAGTGAATTGTTCTTCTGCTATTTTCCCATTGAATCTTGACATGATATCACAGTATGATTATGTTGTGTCTGCAGAGGCACTGCTGGGACTCTCTGAGAGGTATTTGGGTGAATTTATTTATTTGCTCTCTCTCTCTCTCTCTCTCTCTCTCTCTCTCTCTCTCTCTCTCTCTCTCTCTCTCTCTCTGTGACATTAAAAACCGTTGTGGTGGAAAAAACAGTTTAAAGTTACTGGGGAGAATCATATGTCGTCATGTAACTGCTCTCCTGTTTTTTTGCAATATGTGGTGCCATGTCAAAGAGCATGGGAGCAAGAGAGTCAGTCTGACCCAGCAGCCAAAGCAGGACAAGTGAGCAGGGAGATAGAGAGCAGGCAGGGGCTTTCCCAAGCCACGTTGTAACACAGCTCTCACAATGCTCTATAAAAAGACTACTAATGAATTTAGAACCTACAACTGTAAAATCGGTTAGGAGCAACTTTTATTGTCTTCTCTGATCTTGTAAGTTTGTACATTCTCCTTTTATGGCGTCTTAATCGACTGAGAACGATCCCCTTTGTAACAATCACTGACTATGACACACTCAGAGGATATTTGTTGATGTGGTATTGCCAGTAAAACATCTTTTGCTCAGTGGTTAAAGTAAATGAATATTATCTCATTGATGATCTCACCCGGTAAGTTGCCATAGTGAGTTGTGTGTATTTAACTTTCGCAAGAGTGTTGAGGTTTGTTTAATCTACGTCACTGCTCATGTAAAGACAGGAACAGGAAAAGTATCTTCCTATAATGCATCATTTATTCTTTCACATAATGATTTTTGTTCACAACTATCTCCAGTTAAAACAGCAAAAAGAGGCAACCTTTTCAAGCAGGTAGCCCTCTAATATCTCTTATTTTGGATTATTTTTGAGAGTGCCCTTTATCTCCCTTTAGCCACTGCCCCTCAGCTCTGTGCACGGCGGTACCAAGCACAGCAGTCTCTAACCTACATGGCTGTTGCGGGTGGCTTTCGAGGACAGCCTTTGTTTATATATTTTGGTTTGGGTGCCTCTGGTGGGTTGCAGTGAAAGACTCTCTCTGTGCTTCCCTGATTTGCAGAAGCAGTGGAAAATTCTCATTTGGGTTTAGAGTACACAGCGCTTGAAAGCATTGCAGTCAACACTTCATCAGCGAGGTCAACTCACTCACACTTCAGAAAGGCTGGTTTACACATATACACAAACACTCAGTGCCAAAGACACTCACACAGACACTGACACACTTTGGGCCTGCCTAACCAATCAGAGTGAAGTGGAGTAGGTCCCCCCAGAAGTGGGTGGGAGAGCTGTTGAAACAGAAGTCTCTCTCAGGACACACAAGTTTGCGTTGGTGGTGGAGAGAACTTTTTCTGCTTACTATTTCCCTGCAATAAGTTTCTTTTTTCATACTTTTATTGTTTTTTAATTGAACTGTGGGGTCCATTGGGGCTTAGTTTGATTCTGGATGGCTGAACTGGTGCGAATCCGTAGGAAACGGCTGCAGATCCCCATCTCTAGGTAAGACAGGGGGCATGGAGGCTGCTGTCGATTAGAGTTTCCACAGTTAGTGTGTACTACCTACACATACAAAAACTGATAAACCTGCAGGAATTTCCAAAATGTGATGTATGTTTGAAATTAAGATGCTCAATTACTATGTGGTACAGTTGTAAAGATTATATCATAGTGTTTTTTTGTTTTTTTGCCCTGAAGTGGTACTGAAGGTACACATCCCACACATATATGCTTCACTGCAAAACAGTGAGTAATAACACAACCCTGAGTGTATTTTGTGACATATTTTAAACTGCAGGCATTTACCTGCTGCAGGGCAAAGGCTGAGAGGTTTACTCCATTTACAACTGCACTGTCATTTTGGATTATAGGAGATTCAAGCTCTTTTGGTCCTGACTATACTTAGCAGTAATGTGAACAAGCACTTGTTACTCCAAATGGTTGTGTGAACACTTGTCTTACTCACTCTCTTGGACTATCTCTGCTGTGGGAGGGAGATGTGCTGCAGCGCTGAGGGGGTCATGTGGTTTTGTTTTGGTTAACACATTGATCTGTTCATGTCTGTGTGTTCCGCACTTTGTTGCATGTTCTCAAGTCCTTTCTCACTTGAATTTGATCTAACAACTATACCGCGATCATCAACATTAAAAAGTGGCATGATGTGATGCTCAGATTATGTCAGTCAATGCATGAAAATAATTGCTTCCCTTTATTGTTTCTATAAAATAAATATAACTAGGAATATGTTGTTAAAAATTGCTTAAGTTTTTGCACACCGTAATGCTGATAAGTCACCTTATGAAGACGATGCAATGCAAAATTTAAATGTGTCTTTACAAACAAAAGTTCTTTTATTGGAATAGCTCTGAAACACAAATGACTGCGTTATCACAAAGGTTACTCGAGATTGAAAGTGAGCTGTGGCATTCAGATGCATGCTATTTTTATGACTCAACAGCGTTTGAAAGCCCTTGCCAGCGCGATAAACACTTGAAAAGCTGTGAGCGTCTCATCCGCAGGAGTTGGCTGCATGGCATGGCCTGCAACGGTTTTGAATACAACCGTTCTGGTCACAGTGCTGTATGGGTGCACCAACAAAAAGGTGTAAAAAAAAAAAAAAAAAAAAAAAAAAGACCTGTGGCAGCAATGTGTAAGCATGTCAGATAAACCACTACATCACATGTCCAGAGAGAGGGGAAAAAACAAGAAAGAAATTTCATAGAACTAGAAAGAAAAAACTCTCATAAGATAAAGCTGGGGTTTTCTCATCAGAGCTTCATTATGCTTTAAGACTTCAAATGCTTTTTCATTTATTACTGAAATTTCAATGAAAGGGCATTGCATGCTTCAAGTGTTTAAATGATTTATGTTTAAACCATGTCTGTCATAATTTGATTAAAAGCTGCGACACCAAGAATATGATAAGATATTCTCTGACACGAGCGGCATTCAAACACTTTAACAACACATGCATTTTCATAGTTTTGATGGAATTTTTCATTGAGCTCACTTTAACAAAACACTCGTTACATAAGCCCCTAACCATGGGAAGTTTGCTTCTCATGGAAAATTTGGCACTAATGATGCCCTTTTGCCACGGGCTTTCTTTGGACAGCTTGGCATTTAAATCACTTCCAAATGAAGTCTATTCCCGTTAGCGGGGCTTTTGCAACCTGTTGTTTAAGCACTTTTTGGATCTCATTCCAACTCGCTCACTCACTCATAACATTGAAATGCTTTCATTTCATTAAGTCGTGTTTAGGAGGTTTGTGTCACACACAGCCGCAGTTTTGTCCACAGTGACTTTTCTCCGTAGCTTTGAGCTTTAGTGCTGTACCTGGTGTGAGTTCATCAGAAGGCTCTCATGCCAAAACACCATGGTACAGCCTAAAACCACTTTCACACCACCACTGCCTTCCCAGTAACGGCCTGCCTTTAAGAAGTGAATCATCTTTCGGCTATCTGCCATTTTAGTTTTGGTCACATACAAATGAATCTCTCTCTGTTTTCTTTCAGGCTGAGGAGCATGCTGAAGCAGCTAGAGGAGAAAGATGTCGACTTTGAAGAGATCAAAAAGAATTTGGATCTCACAGCGTCACTGCTGGAGGCCGTATATCTTGATGGAACAAGGTGGAATATATAATATGCAGCTGTGATAGCTTTAGGCAGGACTTACCTAGCTGTATTCGAAAATGGTTAATTTTTGTTTAAAAAAGAACCTGCCTGATTCTTTTCACTTGGAATTAAAAATAAAAGCGATATTAATTGCAAAAACTATGTTAATAATAATGATAATGATAATGATAATTGTGTGTGTATCAGTGTAAGTCACACTAACATAAAATGCAAAAAAGAGAAAAAAAACACGTACAAACAAGGATGATGTAACAGATATGTCACACATATGTACAAAAAAGTAATCAAGGTTAAGCAGTGATGTTAATGTTGCTCGGTTGGGCGAGCAGAAGTCACAAGTAATTATGCAAATACAGACAAAGACACAAACAACCTGCAATGTGGTTCACCTTCAGATTCTGAGGAAACTCGCTCCTGTGTGCTGCAATTTTTTTCCGATTTCCTTTCACCTGTAACTCTCTGTCAGACTCTCTGTTGGAGCACAGTCCCCGAGGCAGACACATCACATCACTGATCGATTGTAAAGTGTAATATTTATGACTAAATGCTCTTACAATATCTCTCTGTTTCAAGCCCTTTAACATGACCTGTTACCTGAAAAACTGGATAGATGTCCTGTATGTAATTCTGCGTGTTTGTCTCTAAATGTCTGCCTCCATTTCTCTATAAAAGTCTCTGGACTCCAGCAATACAACAAAATCACATTACAGTAGAGTCTGATGATGCCTTATAGTAAACTGCTCTCTGCTTTAGGGTTGGTACCATCAGTTTGCCCACTACTCCAGATACAGATGACAGGCATCTTCCTCTGAGGCTGTCTGAGGCAAAATTGATGAAGACAAACTGGTTTATTCAGGCACTGATCATACAGTGCTGGGTTAGCCCAGTCTAATGTCTGTGACTCGGGTTTTTTGCACCATCCAGTTTGGCACTGACTGTGTGTGTGTGTTGTCTCTTTCAGGCAATGCCTGGAGTCGGAGGATGACCTTCAACAACTGCACTCAGATGGGGTGCCTTCGGAGGTCACTGATTGGCTGGCATCCACGTTCACCCAGAGAGTCCGCCGCCCCGCTCGCCGCTCGGACGAGAAGCCGAAGTTCCGCAGCATCGTCCACGCAGTGCAGGCTGGGATATTTGTGGAGAGGTTTAACAATTATCTGCTCATTTTTTATTGATCCATTTGTGAATCCGAATAAGCTTGTCATAATCATATACAGGCAACTTTTTAAGTCAAGGCCTACATGCTTTTGTCAGGATTGTTATGAATTTGCATTGAATCACAATTGAGGCATGGAACAGCAGTGCTCGTTATGATACTGGAAAAACTGGGAAAGATCATCTCATACTGTAAAAATCCCATTTTAAATGACTCATTTCTATGTCTGTGTTATAACTCCAATATAAGCTAATACAGTGTTATCAAGCACAGAAAACACAGGCAGTTAAACTCTAATGTAAACCATTAGCCTCCTTTTTTTCTGTAAAACATCCTTCCTAAGGGGACAGTGTCGTGTTTCTAGGATTTATATAAACAGCTCCTGAGGCTAGTTAGCTGCACAGTGTCAACATCCGAACTTTAACTGAACTCAATATAAACACTCCATTATTCCAGGATGTTCAAGAGGGCCTACACAGCAGCCATGCCAGACCAACCTGTGGCTGTCGTAAACTGCCTCAGGGTAAGCGATTATCAACATAAATCTAGCTATACGTTCTGTGTTGTGCAATAAATCGGACGTCACATGAGAGATTGTGTACACAGCACAAGCACGCCTCAACCTTTTGCAGCATCAGTAATGTAATCCCTCTCCCTCTCCTCAGGACGTTGACCGCTGGAACTTTGACGTGTTTGCCCTGAACTCAGCTAGCTCTGATCACGCCCTGCGAACCTTGTTCTTTGAGCTGATCATCAGATATGAGCTCAACAGCCGCTTCAAGGTCTGTTACTTATGCATTTTATTTAATATACAGCACTCTGTACTTTGTGATTCAGGCAAACTCTGACACACTTTAGGCGACATTTTCCAGACTGTACACAAAGAATGTCAGTGTGCTGGATGTGACCGTCGCTAACCTTGCAGACGCTTGTATTGTTGCACCACTTTTGTAGGAAACTGGTTGCAATTAGCAGTAAATACCAGTTCTATCATTAGAAGGTATGATGATTTGCCAAGTCATTCGTGTAAGTCTAGAAGCCTTGCCAGTGTTAGCTACAACATCATGACAATATTCAGTTTGTTTAGCTCTGTTATGTTATACTGTTGACACACAGTTTGAACTTTGGACAACCTTGCTTCAAATGATTAAATAATGTACTTTGCAGATCCCCATCTCGTGCCTGACAGAGTTCCTGTCTGCACTGGAGAGCGGCTACTGCAAACACAACAACCCCTACCACAGCCACGTTCATGCCGCTGATGTCACCCAGACGCTGCACTGCCTGCTGCTCCGCACTGGACTCGTGGTACAGTCACTCACTTTTTTAAAATATTGTCTGTTTCACCCCATTTTTGCCTCACTGGCAGGCGGGGCGTGAGGATGACCTTGTTGGTCCATTTGTTTGTCCATTGACGACTTCAGTCTTAAATGTCTGTGGAGGCTCTCAGTCACCCAGGTCATGGTCATCCCCGTGGATTTGAACTGAGGGCAACTGGACTTCTCTAAATTCTCAAAGACGTTTCACTTTTCATCCAAGAAGCTCCCTCAGTCCTGCATAACGTCCCACACAGGTTAAATATCTAGGACGCCCCACCAGATTGTCAGAACTACAGAAGCTTCATGGATGAGAAGTGAAACGTCTACAAAACATCTACAATTTCCACACAAGTCCAGTGGCCCTCGATTTAACTCTATGTGGACTTCACTTGAGGGCACCATATTTCAAACTCTTTTAGACAGATTTCCACAACATTTAGAGAGCATATTCAGGAGGACAATCCCTGTCAATTTGACAGGGTTTGTGACGCTGTGACTCGTTACCTCCACTCTTGCACCTCCCTCAAACCAAAATGTCAACTTTATACACCAGCTATCACAAATTGTAATTAATTGCCATGTTATTTGGTGGGTGCATTCGTGCTCCCTAAAGGAAGATTCTTCTTAATTGTGGGGAGCCTAGGGCCATTCTTCCAAACTTTTGACTTATACACAGCAAATCTCTACACGTGATGGACAGATTGCCAAGTGAATGTATTCATGCTTGCCAGGGTATGAACCCTTTTAATTATGCTTCACCGTCACCTTTCCCCTAGCCCTTAGGCCAAAATGTCAAATTTGATTTCTCAAAATCTGTGTAGGGCAGAATGCCAGGAAATATGGAAAGCACATTCATGCTGCCCAGAAGGGGAACCCTGCCCACTTTGGTGACCTCATGACTTCACTGACACCTTCAGACCAAAATGTGAATCCCCCATTCTGCAACTTAGCTGAATTCCCCCAACATGCAGTAGGTGTAGGTGTTAGGTCAATAGGGCACTAACAGCAGTTTGTAAAACTCAAAAAAAAATTTTTTACAAACAATGGCTGGATCTGTTTGCTTTGCTCTCTGAATACACTTTGCTGAATAAAATCATGACTGTGAGGTGTTGGTATGGTAGCAAGGCTGCCTATTCCCACATGGAAATGCTGACATCATTTCATAATTACTATAAAGGACATGAAAACCAACATGTTCCTTTTACAGTATCTACTGTACCTATTTATGTCTACATCAGCGTTTCTACCAGAATGCTTCTCTCAGCAGAGTGGGGGGAAAAAAACTCTTTTGCGTCTCACTTCCTATTTAAGGTATTTTTAGGGGTGACCCTGCCCACTTATTCAACAGGAAGGGAAACTCTGGTGTATGTATGCTTTTTGTATTAACTTGTTTCCCCTTTTTTACTGACATAGCACTGGCTGACAGAGCTTGAAGTGATGGCGTCTCTATTTGCAGCGGCCATCCATGACTATGAACACACAGGAACCACAAACAACTTCCACATCCACACAAAGTAAGCACTTTTTTTTTTTTTTTTTTTTTTAAGCATATCTTTTATTAACCCTCTCTTATAAGCCACCCACTATGTATGTCACATCCTGAAATTTATATAATTTTAGAGAGAGAGAGAGAGAGAGAGAGAGAGAGAGAGAGAGAGAGAGAGAGAGAGAGAGAGTTTTAGTTCATCTGCCTAAACTGAGTGCTCTAAAGCAAACACATCTTTGTGGAGGGAACACAGTATTTTTAGATGTAGATTTTCCACATAGGAGGGCAGAAGAACGCAGTCTCTGGGCACCCATCATCATTATGCTTTATTTTGGGAATAAAAAAACAAAGATGCCTGTCCACAATAAAATGGACACTTATACAATCAAAGTTAGAGCACACCACTGACTTTTCTCTAGAGTATAAAGCTATTTTCACATGATTTTTTTCCCCCCTTTTTTTTTTTTTTTTTTTTAGCCCTTGGATGATATTCTGGTTTATGAAGACTTTGTTAAAACTGCTAATTGGAAAACTTTTCACAATGTTCTTTGTTTCCCATAGTTAAGAGTCCAAAGTAGATTATGCAAATGAGCGGACTGAAAAATTAGTTCATTAACAATAGCTTCAGCTGAGTCAGTAATACTTACATATTGTCACTTTTAATCAACCTCCCCTCAGTACCTTTCAATTTATTAAAACAGACCTATAGTAATATAAGTTGAGCTAGTCCCTGAGGACCGTACCCTCTTTCACTCGACTTGTCTCCTTTCATTTTCTTCCCCTGCCCGTTCTGAGCCACTCTCTACACGGTTATTTGTCACTTCCCCTCCATGTCTGTCTGTCTGTGTCTCATTTGCAATCTCTTCTCTCTTTTTAAGGTCAGAGTTTGCACTGATCTACAATGACCGCTCGGTACAAGAGAGCCATCACCTCAGTGCGGCTTTCCGCCTGCTGCAGGACGACCAACTGAACATCTTCATTAATTTGACGCGAGAGGAATGGATGTAAGATGGCAAATCTCATAACATTTAGTCACCTAGTGCTGCTCATAGATTAATCTTCACCAAATAAAGAGCCTTAACTGTGAACTATCTTCTGTGCACAAAGCAGATAGAGTAAACATCGCCATCAAAGGGAAAAAAAAAATTCACACAAAAAAGTTATTGGCAATGTACCTGGTGTTTCTGGGTTCACTTTGTTGATTGGTACAATGTGGTCATTTTTTAATTCCTATAGATAACTAGTAAAATGTAGATGATGTGATGTTTGATGTGATATTTCTAGAGCAGCTACAATGCAGTTTAATAGTAGGAACAATTCAGACAATGTCAAACATCAACAGCAATCATCAGTGTTTTTTTTTTGTTTGTTTTTTTTTGTTTTCTGTTTTTTGTCTCTGAGAATCATCAAAGCATCATTCTCCAAATATTCATCAAAGCATACAAGTAGAAATCTATTGTAAAAGAGGCAAAGATACCAGCTCCTCCACTGGCATCACTGTAGCTTCAATAGACCATAATGCAGTGCAAATAGGTGTCAAAATGTAATGCAACAACTTCACACTTGTTCTCTGAGAGTTTTTGAGAGGTATTCTTGGAAATAGTGGAAATCACTGACTGAAGTAAAAGTACATGAGGCAGGCTGAGGGAAAGTGGAAAAAAAAAGTATTTCCTCTTGAAAACACTCCTCAAATGCAGTGAACATCATAACCTGATGATTTATGAGCATCTGAAAGTGTTTTTTTTTTTTCTGTGAAACCATCATTCCTTGATGCTGGAGCTGAGCTGGTGCTCTTAAGATGGCTGCTGTAGAAATGTTGCCATCGCTCTCACAGAAATGAAGGCAGCAGGCAGCATAGTGAGCAGGGAAACCAAATCTCAACAGTGGGATTGGGTTCAAGACCTCAGCAAGCATCCGTCCTGCTGAACTCTGGGAAATTGGAACTGAATTCCCTTTATTTCTCCTGGTGTGTCAACTGAGTGTTTGTTTTAGTAATTCACTACGATTTACTCAGACCACAAAGAACATTTCCCTCTCCAGTTTTTAGAGAGGTGGCTGAAGCATCCAGAATCCGCTATTTGTGCTTATGATGCACTATGTTAATGTCAAAAGTCAGTCAGAGGTTCAACTAGTCAGCAAGCAACTATTATAAAAGTTTATTCACTCATTTAATTGGTGTGATCTGGAGTTTATATCAGACAATGAATATAAAATGTCAGCTTTTGACACAATGGACACAATGACCTTGATGTTAAACCAAGTTAAACTAATGACACCATCCATCTCTTCAAAGTAATGCAGTTTGTGATGCTCAAATATCTGAATTTTCACACATCATATAGTTTGTTGCTTGATGGATTTTCGATAAGTGACTTTATTATATATGATAGAGCTTTGCACAAGTCACAGAGGATATTGGCTAAATACAAGCAACACACGGCTTGATAGCAGTCTATGTTACCATGGGAACAAGAAAACCCATCAGGAAATCTAAATAGGTTATAAACCCATCTTGCTATGAGTCTTCCTATGAGTCATTATTGCTAATGCACAGTATCACGTTGCTTTTTCTATATGTAAGTCAAGGTCCACTAGTAAATTGTGTGTGTGTGTGTGTGTGTGTGTGTGTGTGTGTGTGTGTGTGTGTGTGTGTGTGTGTGTGTTAACAGGGAGCTACGATCACTGGTTATAGAGATGGTACTGGCCACAGACATGTCGTCTCATCTCCTCCAAGTTAAAGCCATGAAATCCTGTCTGCAACAACAAGAAAGGTAAAGCCACTGGCCTGTGCGTCGCTTTTCTGTAAGCTGCGCTGCACTCAGACTGCACCTTGGGAAGGTCATGTAATAAATGTTTAGTGCAGTTTCAGCTCAGTAAAATGCCCTGCACAAAGGGCCAGACTGGCAAATCAGTGTAATGCTGCACTCTGTGCTGTTTTTTGATGTGTGTTGGGGCACAACACACACCAAAAAACAAACAAAAAAAAAAACAAGAAGTGCAATATGCTTTACGATAAGTACAGTTTTCTCCAGCAGGATTGACAAGCCCAAAGCACTGTCGCTATTACTCCACACGGCTGACATAAGCCACCCATCCAAGCCCTGGGTGCTGCACTCTCGCTGGACCAAATCCCTAATGGAGGAGTTTTTCAGACAGGTAGGACCCCAAATAGACCTCTTCTCTTCTCTTCTCTTCTCTTCTCTTCTCTTCTCTTCTCTTCTCTTCTCTTCTCTTCTCTTCTCTTCTCTTCTCTTCTTCATGTTTCCTGTGTGTCGGGTAGTTAGCAGGTCAAAGGCCTGATGACGGACTGCTTAGCAATTTTTTTGAAGTGACACATCTTAGTCTTAAAGGAAGAGCTGGAAGCCTTCAAAGATGTATTTTGCCTTTGATAAGACTCACAGGAAGCTGAATGGTTCCTGTGGTATGTGGTACAGAAAGCAGTGAGAAGAAAGTCTCGTAAACTTTTTAACGGCCACAGGACAGAGCCGTCAGAGTCTGACAAGAGACACTGTGGGGACACTGAGTGGGCTAGTGTATCTGTGTGGAGCATGTACTGTGACTAAAAGGATCTGAACACAGCAAGGACTTCTGTCGCTGTCATTCATTGCTCTCTATTTTAACTGTGCCTGAACGAGACATCGTATAAAAAGGGTGGACAGCCTATTTTCTCTTGAAAAAGAAAAAGAGTGGTTGGCTGCAGATGTACTACATTTATCCCCTGCTAAGAAAAATCCCCTGGAAAGGCTCTTTAACCTTTTGCACTATAGTTGAAAAGAAAAGTACTTATATGGTATTCCCTGAGCTGTGTATAATCTGCAGGTGGAGAACGGAGGACTCAAATAACCTTTAAAAAGTTATTTTCAGGTAATGTGTGGGATGCCCTTTAAGATGTCTTCTCTCTCCCTCTCTCTCTGTCTTTGTGAGGGCGATAGAGAGGCAGAGCTGGGCCTGCCCTTCTCTCCCCTGTGTGATCGAAAAAGCACCCTTGTAGCCGAATCCCAGATTGGTATGTCTCACAAAACACTCTCCCAAAACCAATTTCTTCCCTTGATTCTTCCTTTAATGAAGTCTTGTAAAAAAAAAAAAAAAAAAAAAAAAAAAAAAAAAGTTGCTGTCGACATATTTGATGGGCTTAGTCACATTTGAAACGTTGTATAACACCCAATAAACACGCACCTGTGTCCACATAAATTTGCATCTTAATGCGCTGACCAAATATCACTGCTCATAAAACTTCTAAGCTCTTTCTAAGCACAACAAGCCACACAACAGCATGCTTTATAGTGATTGCTACATAGCACAGTGTCTCACAGCTTACTGCTGAAAGGAATACTCCAATGTTTTGGGCAGAATACCCTTTTTCCGACTGCCATAGACTTCAAGTCTTTATGCCAAGCGAACATTAAATGCTACAGAGGTGAAAATGGTATCAAACATCTTGTCTCAGTCTGGGTAAGTCGGAAAAAAGGGTGCAAAATGTTGGAGCATTCCTTTAAATGAATTCACATGACATGTGAATTCTGCAAAGCAGTTTCATCTCTGATAAAGATAAATCACTCATCACAAAAAATATCTTATTTTCAAATGCTGATAAGGTTTAATTTGCTCCTGCAGGTTTCATAGACTTCATAGTGGATCCTACCTTCTCCCTGCTGACGGACATGGCTGAAAAAATAGTTATTCCTTTGGTGGAAGAGAACCCAGGCCCTCCAGACCCCTGCAATAGACACAGGTAACGCACAGAAATGAGTAGAATGTGGTTAGAGCTTGGGCTGCTTGTCAAATATTGCAATATCTTTGACCAAATACCTCTGTGTGGATATTGTGTTGACATTGTAAGGATGACTGTTGGAGATATTTACACATAAGAGATTTTTATAAACAATCACTGATAATGTTGATATCTAATTCACCAGTGAAAGATTTTACTCACAACATCAGATGCCTGTTTCCACCAACATGGTGCCAGTGCCTAATCTAGAGCCGATTCCATGCATTTCCACTGACAAAATACTGGTGCCGGCACTATTAAGCTGGCACCAGCACGGCTCCGCAAAATTGCTGGCCTAAAACTTGGAACTGCTGACTTCAGTGGCTATGGAGGAGCAAGTGCAAGAGATTCCCCAGATGCAGGGTCCACTTCGCTGCCATATTGATAAAACATGAGCAAACGCAGCAGCAGCAGGAGCCAGCAGTGGTCTGTGGAAGAAACCAGTGCTTTGTTGGCACTCAGGGCCTCCACAAAAACTCTACCCAACTTCTGCTACGTAATGCTTGGTTCTGAAGCCTGATTAAAGGCAGGCTGGTTCTCAAGAAGCACCAAGGGAGAGCTGGCATCGGCACCGGCCATCGGCACCCGGAAAAAAGGATACAAGGATACAAGGATAATAGGATACAAGGATGTTTATTGGTCATTATACAACAGATTGTATAATGAAATTAAAATGTGGTTCCCTCTTGATTGATTAATTGATTGTATAAAAAAATAAAATTATTAAACATGGAGGAGTGCAGATGGTGCACTAAGTAGTCTCACAGCCTGAGGGAAGAAGCTGCTCTGTCAAAAAAGAAATACATTTATACTGTTTACACTGTTTACAAAAGACTAAGAATCAAAAATAAGTTATATTCATGAAAGAAAGAAAGACAGAAAGACAGAAAGTCAGCAACCAGGTGAATATGGTGAAAATGAGTAAAAAATCAGTGAGAGTGATCTGTTATTTCTCTGCAGTAATTTGTGGAAGGAAAGCTCCAGGGGTCTGCAGTGGAGTCTGGCTCACATCACAGCCGAGCTGGTGAGCTTCCGCTCCACTTGGACGCGACACACTGAGGACAACAAGGTGAAATGGAAGGAAAGTGGCTCCAACGGTATGATATATATACATTTGTCATGGTCCATTTATATGTCATGAATGCACTGTCTATTCTGCAAATTGACCCCATAAAGACCCCTCTTGGAACAAAAGTCACTCTCAGTTTAATGCTCAAAAGAGAAACAGTGATCAGATATCTTATGAAAACTAAAGCCTGTCCTGATTTTACTGATAGATTTGTCACTACTTTAACAAATTTATCACAGCCCCTTACATCACCACATAACCATCAAGGGAAATTACTGCTTGTTTTGCTGTCTGCTTTTGCCTTGCTTTAGGAGTTCCAACTTAAAACGATGATCAGTCTGACATCCTCCTGTTACCACAGAAAAAGTGGCTTATTGCAACATGTGTGACTGATTTGGCAGGAGAAAAGTGTCTTGGTTCCACGAATGCTCTCAGTCTCTTTGATTTGCTATCGGTGTTTATTTTAAAGTGATTCGACACTGAGATTAACATGCTCAGATGAGGTTGCCCTTATCTGTTTAACAAAAATTTTCCAATCCCTTTTCCAATCTTTTATATCCTCCAGGATTCTCAGATCCCAGTGTGACGAAAGAGCAAAGATCCAGACAAGAGGAGCTGTCAGAAAAATGCCTGCAACCCCCCACTAATGATACAAAACAGTAGAGACAGCCTATGTTGTAAGATGTGGTTTTTCACAGTGAATATGCAACGATTAACTGAGGTTAATATTGAATCACTTCAGGAAGAACATGATGTGCTCTTACATCATAATTGTGGGGGCCAGGTGAACGCAGCAGTGATGGAGGGGGAAAAAGGGGCAGTTTGAGTTCCAGTAGGCATAGCAATGTCCTCATGTCTTATATGAAGTATAGAAAATACATTAATAATTTAAATTCAAAGTCTACATGCTGGCCATGTGATGGTACATGTCATTAATTTAATTTACCACCAAAACACTTGTAAGAAACACGTTTTTGTAGTTTTACCTGTACACCAATTATTTAACCATGCATTAAACTTTGAAAAATATTTAAATGCATGTCATGTATGAGATCACAGTAGTAGGAATTCCCAATAAGGCTGGCCTTATTATAATAGGATATGATGTTTTGTCATTATTAAAATGTATGGAAGTTTCAACTGCATGCTGTACCAAGGAAAGGTTCTAGTACCACTAAATTTTATATTCATTTATAATCTGTGTTATTGCTCACCAAACAAATGAATCACAGATGCCTGCGTTGTATTCTTCTTAGCCTAGGAGTTTGAAGCATGAACACATAGGAAGTGTTTATGACAGATCGAGGTGCACAGCTTATTCTGCAGACCAGGAAATCAGTGCATAAGCTACTGAGGTCATACTGAATGATGTGCCACATTTTTTTCACCCCAGTCTAATTTAATAGTCTTTTGGGAAACGGCTTAAAGTGGTTTGAAAATTGATGTTTGATAACTTCCACAAGAAATAATGCCAATCAAAAATGAGGTTCAAATGTGGACGCCAGGCAAGAAAGGGGATTTGCTTGGTTTTTCTGATAACCTTTGATACTTGTTACCTTGCCTTGGTCTTGTAACAGGCAGTGCTTGTCCATCAGAGGCCATGCGTCTTGTTAAAGTGCACTTGAGAAAGACACTGGACCTATGCCTGCTTGTTGTATGTGAGTTGCTCTGGGTTAAACCATCAAATAAATGGCTGATATGTGAATTGAATATTCAACATACCCTCTGTATCCCTCTGTATCATTTACTAAGATTCGTTGGTTACTCTTTATTGTGGGAGGGCTCAGTGCTTTGCTCCTCCAGCAGGAGGGGCTGTAGAGCAAACTGAGAGGAAGGGTTCCTGGGTGAAGCTGTGAGGACTGACTAGGTATCCTCCTCAAAACCCTGATTTCTGATTTTAATCATTTTAAGAAAAGCTGCCTTCAGATTATTGCAGGGCGGAAGAGTGAAGCTGTTCCACATCAGAGGTAAAGGGATGGAATTAAACTTGTAAACAGCCAGGCAGCGACTGTGGAAATACTGTTGTTTCTCAGTTAAGTGCCTTTGATCTGAGCCGTGCATGAACGCAGACACCAAAGACAACCACTTACATGCCTTCCAATAGTAAGAGAAATGCATCATATAAAAATAGAAGTGACAGTTATTGTGGCAGTATCTCACAGTAAGAGACACACCAGTCATGTCACTGTTCACTTTGCACTCTCACAGTGTGAATCATTGCAGCATCTCACTGTAAGACCAAGGGAAGCACATGCTGCATGCTGGAATCCTTAAAAGAAAAGACTAGGACTCCAGCCAGCAAAAACTAACAAGACCTACATATAAAACCCACCTTGTTTTCAGCACTAGGAAACAGAAAATCAACTAGAATTAAGTTTCTGGATGTAAATTCTTGGTATATAGTCACTCTAATTGAATATATGAAGCAATATGCTTTCAAATGCAACGTTTCCTGTTATCTCGTGTGTTTTCAACCTCACCTTCAAAGGCAGCTGGAGGCACATGTCTACTGCTGCAGTATTACAAAATATATTTGTGGAACCCATGCAGCCAAATTTATGAAAAATGTATTAGTTTTTATGCTCACTCCTCTTGGTCCATTCAATTATTTATAAGCAGAGTGGCTATTCTGAGGATATAATTGGAGTTAACCTCAACAAAACGCATGACCAGTGGTGCAATGATGTCAGGGCAGCATCAGTGAGACTGGGATTTTTTTATATATATATATAAAGCATGTCTCTTCTTTTGATATGATAAGAGGAATGTGGAATGATGAAGAATCTTTTCAGACATTGATAGACCTACTTTGTGCTGGATTGGGTTTTCGAACATCTCATATATTCAGTTAATACAGGCTTTGCTCCCAAGACAGTGATGGGCTCCTGGTCGACTCTGCCGTGCACACTCAAGGTGAATATTTTCTAAATATAGTTTAGTGCAGACGCCACTCTGACGCTGATTTCCAAATATGGTGTCAGCTCACCACTGTAACACCAGCTGAATCTTCAAAAAACACCTACACCTGGAATGGTGTGAAATAAAAAATGAACATTGAACCAATTTAAATACTTTATTGTATCAAACAAATTTAGATTACAGATGTAATCATTGATCAATTCAAGTAAAATTGGAACAAAAATTCCCAGATTTAATTCATGTACACTATTACCATTTGAAACTGAACAAACATTACATGGTCCGTAAATACACTGAAGAAGAAAAAATAAAAGTCACACAGGAATGTTTTTCTGTCTTTTTTGTTTGTGGTGGGTGTAATGGTCATTATTGGCAACTGCTCATATTGTGGGTGACAAAACCAGTAAAGTGACATCTACCCTATTGGGTGGCTTTAAATTTCTGTTTCAATTTTGTTTATGACTTCTTTCAAACGTTTCAAGTGTAATGTGAAGGTTTTGGAAGGATTGTCGCATAATCTACTCTATAATGCCACTTGAGTGATACAAATAATGGAAATGAAATGGGAAAGCATGTGATGATGACTTCATAATCGTTGTTCTCGTTAGTTAAATAAAGGAATAACCCGTTTTGGGCAAAATACCCTTTGTCCAATTTACCCAGACTGAGACAGGATGTTTGATACCATTTTCACCTCGGTACATCCAGTGGGTCAGTTCGTATGGGCAGCATTTCCTGTTAGCTTAGCAACACTGGAAGTCTATGGGTTTCATTAGCCTAGCTCTCCTAAAACAATTCTCATTTGTTTTGTGTGTCTTTGTTTGTTTTTCAATCCCAAGACATGTATTTGAAAGACAAATGATACACTGTGTAAATAAGACAGCTTCCCAGTTGCTGCTTATTTTTTCACTTTGACGGAGCTAGGCTAATGACTCCCATAGACTTCAAGTCTTTAAGCTAAGCTAACCCGAAATGCTACCCATATGTGAAAATGATATCAAATGTCTTGTCTCAGTCTGAGTTAGAGTACTGTGCCCAAAATGTTCTTCTCAAGGAATGCAGTAATGAGAATTTGTGTCTGGTGCTCAAAAAGCCTGATTAACTGTCTTCTCTGTTCTGACACAAAACAAGGGACAGTAAGGACCTTTCATCTGCACAGAAGTTCCTGTACATTCAGTGCTATCTAACAAGACTGAGTCTCAGTTTTTTCTTCTCTTTCTTTCTTTCTTTCTTTCTTTTTTTTTTTTTTAATTAAAATAAGGGTGCAATCTGCAAGGCGCCTCAAGGGGGGTGGCGCCTTCCTTGTTATCGTAAAACAAAATACGTATTGCACCCTGCGTGTTAACTAGACATTTACATGCACATGGTCTGATTGATAAATGTCTAGTAACAAATGTGTAAATGAGACATGTTGATTAAGCTGATTAAGTCGTTAATAACTTCCACAGCACCCTTGATAAGACTGAAGACATTTTTGCCATACAGTAGAGCTGAGATAATGTTACTTGTAGCCTGCTTTTTGGAGAGCAAGTCCAGTGGTATAAACAGAAGCAAAATGTTTTATTAGAAACTGCCAGATGTGCTATCAGATAACCTACTTCTACCACGGCAACATTTACCTTCTTAGACTGGGACCGTCAAAAGTTATGGCATTCGATTGGATAAGTAGTGGATTTTTCTCCCCGGTGATATATGAAGAGGATTAATAGTAAGTCCAGATGTTATTGCTTTGAGATGGAACCATATTGCAGACGTCATGGCACATACGTATAATGAAAACTGTCGAAAAGGATCACAAGTAGAATGTTTCTTACTTTTGAACATAAACAGGGGCATTGAGCATGTGAGCTGTGGTCCTTTACAGTTATGACTGTGCACGACTGTGACATTAGAAACACTCTCCCCATCTACTAGTCAGCACATTAGACTCTGGTTCATACATAGTTACGTTTAGTGCAGGGGAAGCTATAGAAAACAAATATATTATAACCAAATAACTGTCCCTTTCCGTAGGGATTTGACACAAAATAAGTGTAGAAATCTTTTATTTCTTTTCGCCAAGGTGGTAACTAAGGCCTGACTGGAGAGAAATATAGATGCCCTGATGTTCCTGTATCTAAACCAGTGGGTCTGCACACACAATCTCCTTGTCACTGCGTTGGGCTGGCCGAGCAGACTGAGCAGCATCCTGCTGTACAGAAGGCTGGTCTATTTCTCCTTCTCCAGGCTGGATTTCTTTGTCTTCTCCTCCGCCAATTGACTCACGCTGGATGCTGCTGCTGCTGCTGCTTTTGTGTCTGCAGAATACAACAGAGGCATGAAGGAATGAGAGACAGTAAGAAAAAAAGGGAGAAGGGGGAGGTGAATGGGGGGATTTTAAGCAATTTTTGTCGCAGAACAAAAAGCAACACAAAAAAAGTGCTGCATTTTGTCCCAACAGATAGATAGATAGATAGACAGATACAGTGATACATAGATAGATAGGTGCTTTAGATATTACAATAAGGCAAATTTAAAAGAAAATCAGAAACAAAAGAAAAAGAAACAAAGATTGAAATCTCACATCAATGGCAGCACACGTTTTGTAGCAGCCTCTTTGAAATATACTGATCAGGGTTTCACTGGCATGTCCCTCCTTCAGCCCCCCCACCCCCCATCCCGTCCCCCTCCCTCTCCCCGTCTCCTTCTCAAATCTTTCCACTTTTCATACATGGCTGCCTTCCAAGATATTCCGGCCACTGCGGCACTCTGTGAAGTGGGGATCAAAGCCACTTCACAGATGTTTGTCAAAGTGCTGTGATTACATGACACCAAGCCGCGCGGTTGAACTATTTAACATATCTAAATAAACACTGCTTGGTGGAATGAGGATGGTGATGATGGTGATGATGATGAGTCCCCCGGGGGAAGGCCACGGCGGGAGAAATGAGGACGGGAGAGGATTCCTGTGTTTTGGCAGCGATCTGGGGTTTCATGTACCTGGCTGTGTGCTGCTTTGTTGCGAAGAGGGATCTGCTGCGACAGCGACGTTGGAACAAGCTGCTTCCTGCCCACCCAGACCACCTGCAGCTTCTAATAGACTCTCCCTGGAGAACTCTGCTGGAGGTGGAGGGAGAGAGGCAGAGAGAGAGAGAGAGAGAGAGAGAGAGAGAGAGAGAGAGAGAGAGAGAGAGAGAGAGACAGAGAGAGAGAGAGAGAGGGATGGAGGAGCGAGGGATTGAGATAACAAATCAGGGATAAAGGAAAAATGAGCTTTTCATTAGACACTGTCATGGATAAAAGGTTTTAGTCCGACGCTCTATGATATTCCTGCATCAGTATACAGAACCAAAACGCCGTGCCTTATCAATCAACCCCAACTGGCAATTACAGTTAGACGTAATTTACTCATGCTGAGTGGATTCAAAAGGCTGATCTTTAAATGAAGCCACACTTGACTGGACTGGTATTAATGGCCATTGATTCTTTTTTCAGCTGGCTTTTCATCTAGGCCGAGAACTTAATTGGTGGTTTCACTATGACCTTTAAGTAGACCACAAAAACATCATCTCGTAACCATAAAGCAACGGTTTCTCCGAAGCCTTTACACCACTAAGACTCACCACATCTGTGTTCCAGTGGACTAAGACCATAAAAATAAATACAATCCCAAAAGCAACATTGCTGATGCATTAGTCCCAGGCAATTACTGACTGTGTGTACAGTAGGTGCAGTGACCATTTATTCACCTGCCACTAAAGTGAATTATTTGGCCTGAACAGACAGGCTCAGCTCTGGTCTTTCTTGCTAAATGGAGCTGGCACAGAAAGGGGGTGGTAACTGCCAAGGTGGCACTTTGACCATTAAAGTGTTTTCATTTTAGTGTTTCCCTCTATGCTCGCTTCTTCCCCGGCCCCTCATCTTTTTGTTTCACTTCCTTTCACCCCCTTTCTCTCTGCTTACCCTATTATGCATGTACATACATTCCCTCCAGCGGCTTCATGCTTCTTACCACTTTCTCTCTCCCCATTTTACTTTCTCTCTCTATTCTTTATTCTCTCTATTCATCCCTTTTCTCCCAGTCTCCTACTTCCTTCCCCCTCCCTCCTCCTCCTTTTTTTTTATCACTCCTCTCCCCTAATAAGCTGTTTTTGGCTTCCGTCCTCTTCCTTAATCTTATCCTTCTGCATCTTCTCCCTCTCTCACAGGCCTTCCATCTGCTCTCTTCCCTTGGCACTACCCCCCGCACTTTCCATTTTTCAGAGGCCACACAACAGTGACCTCCTTATCTGGCTTCTTGCTTCCTCCTCTCACTGTGGCAACCTCACTACCTCCTCTGTCCACTCTTTCACTCTTTCCATCTCTCCATCTTCCTCATTCCATGCTGCTCCACTCCCTCTGAATTCCCGCTCTTTATCCCATAGTCTCCATTTGGCAGCTTGCATCCCTCTTTTCCCATTCATTCATTAATTTATTTCACTTGCCCACTGCCATTCCCAGCATACATTAGATATTAGACAGGTAAATGGCCAGTTGCCAGTCTATATTAGGGCCAACATGGATAAATACTGTTCACCTTGTTTTTAACATGCATCTCAGGTGATCCAAACACAAGCGGATAGTGCCAAGTACGGGTGTGAACAGGGTTCACTGTGTTTTGGAGAAGACACGCACTGGAGACACACTTAAACCACCCTGGGAGGTGGTCGGGCACACATTGTGCTCTCTACTGGATGTTTTCCAACCCAGAGCCTGCTCAGATCTGAGCGTGAACATTTGTTCATTCACACAGGGCATAGCAATGCTGGGTAAGGGCAGAAGGGCTGGCGGAAAAGATGCATCCAGATATAAAGAATGTGGTAGAAGATGGATCTGTGCAAAATATGGTAGTGAACAAATCTGGCATGTGGTCTTGTATTTAGTTTAATAAGCGAGATAAGCATTTTTTTTTTTTTTTTTTAATATCTTTTCGATTTGGAAAGACACATGTCATAATAGCATGTGCTGCTAAATTTGGGTTTGATTGTCTCTTGAATCTGTTGTGACTGCTTCTTACGTTTACATCACATGGCTGCCTGGACTTGATATGGCAACCGTATGGATCATGGTCACACAGCTGCACACCTGCTGGAACATGACAGCGAATGTTACTGGGGCCTGAGCTGAGAGACTGAAGTATAATCGTAGTAGCAATACTGCTCCTGTTCACACACATAACCATTTGCTGTTATTCTGCCAAAATATGTGTAGAACAGAGTGAAAGGGGCTTTAGAAAGTGTTTTATAGGCTATGTACACTCCACATCTTGCCCTGGTTTGCCCCACCCTCTATACTTGAGCCATGCTCCCTTCCACAGCTCATGACCTGTGTGTGGAAGGCATCATTGCACTCAGCAGAGCTTGCTTTTTCAGCCAAGTGGCTTAGGCCTGCCATCTCATTCTGCTGGTCCATCAGTTCACTGATTCACAAAGCTGTGCCCACCCTATACTGAACACAACTTTCTATCGATGAGGTTTAAATTTGCCATGGAGATCAAGTGTTTGTGAGGTTGTGTGTGTGTGTGTGTATGCAAGTATGTGGTCGCAGCTATTATGAATTTTGCACTTGTTACAGGTCATACCCTCCATTTGGCAGCGCAGCTTCTCAAAGGC
Organism: Myripristis murdjan; assembly: GCF_902150065.1. NCBI lineage: Eukaryota > Metazoa > Chordata > Actinopteri > Holocentriformes > Holocentridae > Myripristis > Myripristis murdjan. The sequence continues at coordinate 11,202,079 of NC_043984.1, read as the reverse complement.
CTCAGCAGTGGCCTCGTCATCGTGTGGGAGCTCCTCCCCAGGGGGAACAGAGTCAGGGCTGGGCCGGTCCGACAGGCAGCTCTCTGAGGAGCACTCATCCCCGGCTCCCTGCTGCTGCCGGTATAGGTGGTGCTCTACCAGGAACTGCAGCTCTGGGAGGAGAGAGAGGAAGAGGGAAGACGGAGGTGGTGACACAAGAGAGATGGTGGATTGGAGAGGTGAAAGATGGAGTATGTGTGGGTGGGAGATGGAGAAGAGGAGAAGGTAAAATGGAAGGAGCAAAAAAAGTGGTGAGGAGGAAAGCATTGATTAAAGAGGGTGAGAGGAGTTGAGACGGAAAGAAGAGCAGAGGGAGCAGATGGAGGGAGAAGGAGGACAAGCCAAGAAAGAGCACAGAGAAGAGAGATGGAAGGGGTATTGATGTATGAGGAGATGCAAGGGCAGATCAAACACTTCAAAGAATACTGTAGGTAGAACTTTTTTTTTCTGAAATAAATAAATAAGAACAAGCAATATTTGGCTAATTAACACCCAGCTCTGCCTCATACGGGGCGGGGGCAAAAGAAGACACATCAAACTGGGAGGATGATTAGTGTAATCACCTTCTTCATCTTTTTTAATCACCTCCTTCATCCATATTTTTATTACTCCTTACTCACATGTAGAGGCATAGCCCACTAAAGCACACTCATTATCGCTAGGACTTGTACAGTGTAGTGACTCATCACACTTTAAAGCTGTTTAGGTGTGAAACTAATTGAGAAATACCCATCTCAGAGTATCATTTCTTATTAGTGTTCCCTCACCAAGGTTTCCTGGTTTGGAGGGTTTCTCCATTGTATTGTATGCATTCGGTATCAGCCACTTGCACTTGCATGAGGTATTTACGCTGAATTAGATACTTGAAAAGGCAGCAGTTATTGTTATTTTGTGTAATGACGGATAGTGTTTATGCACAATTGAAAAGCTCATTCTCGTCAGAGCGCCTCTGTATATCGCAGTAGCTGCTGTAGAAGCTGTTTCCAGTCCTGTGTGACTCGGTATTATTTGGCATACGTGGATAAGAGGCAGGCTCTCTGTGTCTGATCGTTGGTTCATTTATTTGTTTATGTATTTGTTTATGTATAATGCTTATGTACAATGCAATGCTTAAGGAAATTACTTGTAATACACAGTCTTGATGTGGCACAAGAGCCCCAGGAGCCTTGCAATGAGTGGGCAGAAGGAAAAACTGGATTGAGCCAGTATATTCTATATGGTGCTGATACACTGAGGGACAACAGAGAAAACAGACAGCTGCCTGTGTGTGTGTGTGTGTGTGAGTGTGTGTGTGTGCTTTCATAGTGCTGTCCAAATTTTTTTGTAGGGTAAAAGCTGGAGCCCTTTGAACTTTTTGGACCATAAGTAATTATCTGTTTACTATTCACCAACTTCTCAAAGGGGCTCGCTTGGGAGCTTGAGATCAGTTTTTCCCCTCAATTTTCATAACGGTAAACAACTGATTTCACTGGTACACAGCATCCCAGGGTTCTGTGAAAGCAACCTAACAATTTACAGACAGAGGAGCGAGAATAATTATGGCCTGGCATAATATTAGTACAGCAACTGACCTAGATTGGTTCGGTTCAGTTCAGTTCTTTATTGTCCCACGTGGGAATATTGGCTCCCAGTGGCAGCATAGCGCAACAAAACACATACCGTCCCATCAACAGATTGTGTATAGACGCACAGTGTTCAAACTGAGAATCCTGATATATCTTGATATTTTACAGTAGGTGCAGCTATACAACACATATAATCCATCCACCTTTTTTTGAAAATCCATTTTACATTCCAACCCAACAAAGGGCAGAGAGTGATCCATATATGACTTACATGAATTTCACTGCATAATTTCACTGCATAAGAGAAATATAATGTGTGTTCATACAGTCAGGGGAAGAAGTCATGTAATGAACCTCTGCATATGTGCAAGCAGCTCTGTCTTTTTCTAACTATAGCTGACACATAAACGCATGAGTTAAATATTTTATTCAACAATCCTCCTAGTTGCAACAACACTGTGCTACCACAGCACTTTGGTTTGCACAGTGGACACGGTGGACTGTTTTAAGTCAATGTAGTTTCATTCACTCACCCCCAGAGAATTTAAAAAACACCTAATATGCTTGTTTCTTTGGTGAAGACGGATTTGTGCACCTCAAGCAAATATTTGCATCCTTTACATGTTCAGGGAGCTTAAAAGTGAACATGAGAGTGAAATTTGAATTTACAGTAATTTCTCTCGAGCAATGAAGCAAAAGCACAGATATAAACTCCTATACTGCAGAAAGCCTGCAGCAGAAAGTGAAGCTTTTACACAGACTTCATTTGTGGCAAAAATAACAAATATTACACCAAGGCTGATGGAGGTTTTTAACAGATTCTACCTTTCATTGTGGGCGTCCCCTTTTGCCCTTTTCTCCGTTGTCTAGGGGAGTTCAGCAAGGCTGCCTGCAAAACATTGACACAAACCAGATGAACATAGGGCACCGTGATGGGAGAGACTCCTCACAGAGCCAGTGCAAAATAAAAATTACCATTCATTTTTTTTAATGAATATTTTTTCAAAATCTTTTGTCATCAGATTTGACTTTCAGTCACAGAACATAAATTATAGAGTGCAGATTACCTTGTACAACTGGTTTGGGAGACGGTCTTCATCTATTTCTGTAAAAAGGTAAATAAAATTAGGAGATATTAGCTGGTGCATATAGTGGATATAATAAGAAATAATAATAATTTGGTGCACATTTGTTGCACACATATTACAGACGAGCAAATACATGGTGACATGGTGTTATGACATAAAAATGTCGTAACACCACACTACCCACTACTCCCTCCCACACACACACACACACAAAGAAACACATTTATGCACACATATAGCAAAGTCCCACATCCACTGCAATCTAGACATTTGATATAAAAAGACAGTTCAACTAGTGTGTCTATACAACTGCATGCAAGAGTGGGCTGTGTGTCCAAACAGAGGAAAGTGGAGTAGATATGAGGTGACCTCCAGCCAGATGGTGATCTGACCAACTACAGGCAGGCAGAGGATGTCTGCTCAGTGTAAACAAAGGATGGTGGGTGGAAAATCATTTGCTTTTATTTTCCTTAGCTTTGGTAAAAATCTATAAATAAGGCAGCTTCATGGATAATTTGTGCTGAAAAAGGAAATAGTATTCCACCTTCATCATCCTCCTAATGGACCCCTGCATGGAGCCGACTGCTGATGGCAGATTAAAAAAAACGATACATGGTAGAACACTATTTATCCAAGTCCCCTAAAGGGAAGTAAACGTTAAGCACACTTACTCTGTGCTCTCTCGGATAAATGTGGCCATGTGTATGTGCATAGCATTTACCTGCTTATTTGAACAAGACAACTACAAATTCACCATTCATCAGAGTCTCATTTACAGTTCCAGAAATTTTATTGGCTTATTTGAAAACAGTATTTCTTGAGCTTTTAAAGGGGACTAGTGCAAATACAGTTTAAAACTACACATTCACAACCACATAAAGACGTGACGCTCACATAACTCCAAGTGGAAAAACAGATGCTGTATCCTTTGTGGTCAATATGTGTAACACGACCCTGTGGTCGCTAAGAAAAAGTTACAGTGGGGAAAGGGGTGTGTGTGTGTGTGTGTGTGTGTGTGTGTGTATGTGTGTGTGTGTGTGGGGTGGGGGGTGGGGGGGGGGGGCGTGATTACAGAACAGTGAAACCATTAACTGTGATCAATAGTGAATGTGTTGAAACCACATCAAACTTTGTGCTTCCCGACTTGGAACTTTTTTCTAGGACACCACCTTGTTGCTTGGCAACCTATGTATCCCTAGGCACCAGGCAAGTAGTGTGTGTATGTATATGTGTGTGTGTGTGTGTGTGTGCGTGTGTTATTCCTTGCTTAAAAAAGTATGCACTAGGCTGTTCCAAATGCCAGTGATGTGCTTGTTTCTTTTTCATCGTCTTTCTCTCTGTTCAAAATACAAGCCCAGTGGGGTGTAAAACTCAACACAGAAAGCATTATATTTCATTTCAAGAGGGTTCATCTTTTATTCTCTGCATGTTTACAATGATGCTTGAAACCGAATCTTATTTTTAGTGCCTCCCAAGAGTTTGTGTACAGGACCATACAATCACCAAGGATTTTGTTTCAAATCAATCCCAGGAAACAGGCCGGCCTTAGGCTGTACTTCAAGTCGCAGGGAAGAGCTTACTCAATACAGAAGATTTATCTGTTTGACATACAGCGGTAAAACCTTGTGTCAGGGATCTGCAATTAGACTGTGCAGTGTTTTTACCCAGAGGTACAAAACTATGAACAGGTTTGGCAGATTTTACAGCAATGAAAAATTCATTTACAGTAAAAATTTAATTTAAAATTGAATTATTATTATTACAGGAATGCTTGTGCACTACATTACTGCCTTCTCAATTTTTTATGTGGTTGCAGTGTTTCTGAGAATCAATTTAACTTACAAGATTTAGACCGCTCTGTTACAATTCCAGCTTTAAGCCTGTGATTGGATTTGCACAAACCAAAAATAAAATCTTAAAATGTCACATTGGCCAGGGCTGATCATTTCATATTTGGTTATTTATGGGTATACACACATACCAAACTAAACTTCAGGCTCTGAATATCTTGTATTATTCTAGCATAAACTGTCTTTTCTTTAAGCTTGAACAATAACACAATTTGTCTCACATGGATTTAACATTTTTGCATGTGTAAAAACTTCATATGTCTGTCAAAAAGCAACAAATTTAGATTGCACAGGGCTGATATTGAGATTGCTCTCTTTGTGTATCAAGCCCATCTGCGCTCCCAGAGTCAGCGCGAAGGCCAATAGCAGTGCCTCTCCAGCAGTGATGAGTCTATCAGTGCAACTCCCAGCTGACCGTCTGTCTGACACCAAGCCAGATGAGAACAGATAGGGTCCTCTGACTTCATTTCATGCAGCTAAGCCTTTCTAATTTAGTTGTCAGCTCTGGCCATGGTTATGATTTTATAGACACTGCATAAAATAAAACAATAATAAAAAAAAAAAAATCACAAAACATTGCAAATTCTCTTGCAGCTTTGTTAACTAAACCAAAATAATATGGTAGGGTTGGGCAGGGTATAATTCTGTTGTACATGGATATGCTTTTGAAACAGTTTGTGTGTGTATGTATGTGCTTTGTGTGTCCATTTGTGTGTTTATGTGTTTATTTGTGTGTGTGTATGTATGTGTGTATCAATAGATAGATAGACAGATAGATAGATAGATAGATACTTTATTCATCCCGCAGGAAATTCACATTTTTTCAGCAGTATCCACAGATTACAGATTAAGTAAATAAAAAACAAAATAAAAATAAAGAATAAGATCTAAGTACAACAGAATAACCTAAGTACAACCCAGTGTGCAAAAAGCAATGTGCAAAAAAAAAAAAACAAAAAAAAAAAACAGAAAAAAACGTGTGCATGGGTGTATAAAATGTGCATAGAGGTAGGTCAATGTGCAAATTTAGAAGACTTCTACAATGCAAGCCGTTTAGTGAACTGAATGCTAAATGTTGTACTGCTCTATGCTGATGACAAACTCCTTGAAGGCGCGGATTCTTACAGAGTTGTAACAACTTATCTGTTATGACCTGCAACAGTCATTCACACTACAGACACCATTAAAAATGGCTGACAGGCCTCAAATTCTTTGGTGACACATCAGGTCTTGATACTGATTTGATGGAGATGTCTACGCTATAAGCATTTGTGCATATATGGTAGGTGTTAAGGTCTTTATCTGAAAATTGTTGATCAATTCGACTCATATAGCTGTATTATTTTAACATGCATTTCAAACGCATGCTGTTGGAGGAAGCACAAATCAGGTGCCTTAGGTGCTTGAGGAGATGAAATACATCACTGAAAGGGAGCTACTGTACTACTGGACCAGAACCTGCAGCAGTCCAGCCCGACACAGGCATGAGCCCAATGTTTAGTAGTATTTTTTAATTGTCAGACCAGCCCGATCTGTCATTTTTCCCATAGAAAAATACTATTGTCTGCTTCTGCTGAGAGCAACTGTACTGTGAGCACAAATGCACTGAATGCCTGTAGGCCACTGAACTGCAAGAATATTAGCAGTTGTTTTGGGAATAAAAGACCTAGAGTTCCCTGATGTTTGCTTGACCACAGCCTCCCCTGGGTCGAGATTTTCCTGACCTCCTCAGCATCCATTTCACTTCTAAACTGACACACATGAGGCCCATAATCTGGGAGCAAACAATGCCTGCCTGTTACTCAAAATAAGTCGCTACCACAGTGCACAGGCTGACCCTATGAAACCTGCTGGAATAATTAAATAACCTGAGCATGAACCAACCAAAACCCACAGGGTACAGTCGGGCCAGATACAGTTCAGTTTGAGAATTACAAACTCTTTTGAACGGCTAGAGTGTTCATTTGTGGTCATGTGGCCATGTGTGTTGGCATGCCTACAGTCCAGAGATCTTATCCTGGCTTGTTACTGTTGGAAATCAGTATTGCAACCAAATAAGTAGTGCTGTAGCTGTTCATCCTCAGAAAAACACAGAAAAAATGTCAAAACAGCAGCTAATTAAGAGAAATCTATTCAAACTTTCATAATTCAGCGTTTCTACTTCACGTTGCTTTGTTTCATATCTTATTCATTCTTTGCCCTTCTGTCTACCTCTCTCTCTCTCTCTCTCTCTCTCTCTCTCTCTCCCTCTCCCTCTCTCACTAGCATAATAAATGACAGCAGTTCTCTCCTGCTCTCTTTTCTGCTGTCACACCTTGTCAGTGTGGGGGGGTTCAAATCAGGCACCTTCTTGACACAGTTCTGCTTCTTTATTATTTAGCCCGCAGCCTGTATATAAGTTGCCTGTCTATCTGTGGTTGTTCCTCTGATGTGCGATTGGATTGCTCGGTGCACAGTGGAATCTGCAGAGCATTAAATAATGCAGGGCTCTGTCTGATGTGGGGCACACCATTACTGCAGCAGCACAGCTCTTCTCCCTCATCATCATATTCATATCACCTCCTCCCCCTTCTCTCTGGCTCCTCCTAATTCTCCAGTCTCTGTCTCCGTTTGTGTCTCCATTTCTGACATTGCCTTTGACTTTCTGTCCCAGTCTTCCTGTCACTGACATTGCATCTACTTCTGTATTTGTTTTACTATCAGCCAGTCAGAGTATGTCCGTGGCACGACAGTCTGCCTTCCTCACAAAAGCGTTTTGCCCAATCAAATGCATTGCCTGCTCTCTCCAAATCATTCTCAATCTCTCTCTCATGGTTCCACTGTGAAACATTAATTGTCTCTTCAAATTCTGCATGTCCTCATTCCTTCTCTTCACTAATTATATCTCTTGTACCCTACTCCATTACTCGTTCCTTCTCTCTCTCTCTCTCTCCGTCTGTGAAGTACTAAGCAGGGTGGATTGTTAAGAGTGCTCTCCTCTCTTTCATTTGGAGATCAAAGGTGATTTTTACACACTCCACAGCGCTCAGTGTCCTATTATTGAATTGCACACGCATACATACACAGACACACATGCACACTGAGCAGTAAATGGTTCACAGTCGGCTCTGTGACAAATACCCATAGATCAGAGGCACAGACACAACAGATAGTGTCTCTGGTGTTTTGAAGTAGAATCTGATCCACCCTTATAACCTTGCTGTGCAGTCTAAAGCACACAAATCACAACAACTCTCCCTAATGCTGGAAATTCCTGAAAAAGAATATGTGGAATAACACAAAGGTAGTTTTCTCTGTTGGTTTTGTTTGATTGTTGGTATCCTGGATGTCTCCAAATTATCAGTACAAAGGAAGAAACCACCCACCCCACTCCGTCTTTTCACCTGGGGAAAATCGCCCTCTGCCCCAAATTACTAGTTGGCCAGCAATCTTCATTCCGTAGTGGGCCACGCTACACATTTACACACCAGCGAGTACGAGGGAGGCGGGGAGGAAAAGCAGCGGGCCAGCGCATGACTCACAGACTGGGAGAGTGATAGTTACGCATGGTAACTCTAGTGCAATGATTACAAGTGGAGGGCTCTAATAGGTCTAATAGGCTACTGGCTTGACTCATGTAGTCACTCATTACATTGAAATTTGCATGCATGCATTCAGCCATAAAAATGTGCCTCTTCACCTTGTGGTGGTTGGGGAGAACCAGATGCCAATCAGACGCCCCTAATACTCATTTTTGGCAATGCACCAAAACAGCTCAGAAATGAGTTTTGTGCCACTTGGAGAATTTGAGTAATTTGGTTACTTTTGTCTCTGTATTGCATCAGATGTTATATCACCATATACAGTAGCATACATAAATATTTTACACCTGCGTCACCATCACTAACACTCTTAATTCACACCAGATTCATAACAGGACTCTAGGAGTCAAGCTCTATGATTACACCAGGGGTGTTCAGAGATGCTATTTCCATCCATCAACCAATTTATTTTGAATTTGGATAAATCAAAAGGTGGATAGAGCTGAAATATTACTGGAGTAAACAAAAGCATACAAATGTGACTCAAACAAATAAGGACAAAAACTGGAGGCAAAATGCATTATTTTTGCTTCGCCATATATTGCACATTGATTCTGGAACATCGCAAGACTGCACTGCCTGCTGTGACATGATTGGTCGACAGCTTGCCACACACCAGCCTGGCTAACTGTCAACAGTGTTTCTACAATGTAAGACACTGTCAATGTAAGTCCTCCTCAAGCTAGGTTCTGTATAACAGAAGTGAGTACAGACCTGAAGAAAGGCCTGGACATGTCAGACAGACAGAATGTGATGATTAGATAGATTATCGACCATGATAGCACTATGCATCCAACTCCTCAATACTCTCTCCACTGAATGCGGCTGTAGATGCTGCTATACTCTGTGTAGAATACACTCATATAGCTGGTGGATAGTCTCTGCCCACTGACACATAGGCTTGTGAAAGCTTAAAGCATAAACCTGGGACTAAAGAGGCACAGACACTGCAAAACACAGAGGACACAAGATGTGAAATCGTTACATTTAGATTTACATTTACTCAGCTCACAATTGTTCTGCAACAAAATCAGCACAATTCACAAAATGTACTCATGACCATGATTTTATATTTGTTGTGTGTCAAATAAAATTTTGAAGCTTATTGATAGCTTATTTTCTATTTATTTTAGTCTCTAAAAATTGTCATAGGGTCCAGGACAGGCATCTTGCTACCTGTTTTTGGGTGTTCTACTGTGGAAAGTTGAAGAACCGCTGCTCTTGTGCCCCCCTGGTGGAGCACAGAGGATAGGTAGGGGTGTGATAACATGGTTTTTCTGTGAGAGCTTTCTGCACTCGACACTTGAGCCTAACTGGCCAGCAGAGCGTGAACCTCATGAGACAGCTCGCCTGTTGCTCATGTCCGTCTCTTGTTTTGCACAAAGATGACAGAGCACTGGAAGTGTCACGAATAGGGTAAGGTATCATTTGAAAATTCTAGGTTCCCGATAGATACCTAGGTTTCAATACCTGTGCCAAACCAATACGTTTCTTGCTACTTCTCATGAGGTGATCGATGACAGCCCAAAACATACTGACCCACAATACCCAGCCCTGGTTGTGAATAGTTAAAAGAATTTGCTATTTTGGTGAAGGGGTGTAATATGGTCCAGTGAAAGTGGTAAGAAATATTTGTTTGAGTACTCTCATTGTTGTCCATGCAAGCCCTTCAGCCAAACTTTGTCTTATGTCTTTTGTTGTTCTTTGGCCCCTTTATGCAACTGGTCCAAGTTCTGTAGAATGTCCTTGTCAAGAGTTTTATTTTCATATATTGTGCCATGCATATGACAGTCAAGAATGCAGGTATCTGTCATTGTAAAGTAGACTACAACTGTGCTCAATATTGAACTCATACAGGACACCGTTTTAGATGTGTATGGGAAAAGGTTGCATAGAGATGTAAATTAGATTTCTTAAAATTTCTTAAAACTGCAAACTGTATGAGATAGAAATGAACCCTGTCCTAAGCCTGTCTTGTCCACTACCGAACCAAATATGTGTGTGTGTGTGTGTGCGTGTGTGTGTCTGTCTGCCCCACTTTTTATTGACTATGCTGGCAACCTTTTTTTTCTCTTCGTAGGTGCTTCGTTTGTCATTTAAACGTATGTCTTTCCAAATATACTGCTCCTTTAATTCTTGGACACACTGGAGCCCTCATCACTTGAACCAAAGTGGCTGGTGGAGAGAGGGCTCCAAATGCAACATCTAATCAGCCATTAGTGAGAGGATGAGAAGAGAAGAGAGGAGGCAGAAGCCAGAGCAGCATAGGTGCAGCACAGGATTGTTGTCATCAGCATCTTCCAGTGGCAGCATCAGTCATCCTGCTGGAGTCTGGAGGTCCAGCAGCAGGATATTTAGAAACTGGGGCAGATGTGCTGGGCTTGGGATGGCTGCCACACTCTGCCCTGCTGCCAATCACATTACCACAGAAGTTCTGGGGAGTGTGTGGAGAAGACTGCCAGCACATTTCACGTGAAAGAACCCAGCAGTCAGTGAATTATGGCAGCACCAGTGTCTCCCAAAATGTACAACTGGCGCCAAAGCACTTGGAGCAGTGTATGTGTCAGACAGTTGGTTTGGCACTCTAATACTCATTTACCTGAGAGCCATAAGGAGACTAGTGTCCAGAGTTTTCTTCTGTTGTATTTACTTTGTGCCTGATTTGTGGTAGGACGTGCTTTGGTTACCTTATTGTGCATTAGCCCTTAATTTGTTGCTGTGTTTTTGGATTGTGTATCGTGGAAACCGACTTGCCTTTTCTACCTGGGCTCCTAGAATAGTTGATCACCCACCGCTGCATCCACCAGCCTAATTACTCTGTTACTTTCTGCAAACAAACAGAAACAGAGATCCTCCAACTTATAAAAGCAGACAGAGACCTTGGGCTGCAGCACACAAAGATAGACTCCGACAGCTCCTTCACTCAGACCGAGCCCACAGCCACGCACCGCCGAGCCACGGGGGAGAGATCCAGCCACATAACAGCACACTAAGTACTATTCACCTCATAACTAGATAAAGGCAGACCAGGGCCAACCCCTGTCTCGGAGGATACAGCCAACTGCTGCACGTACGACACTGGACGACCTCGATCTTGGTAGATGGAACTGGGACGCTGACCCAGACGCACCTTGGCTCCGCAAATTTTTCATGCCCCTGTTCAAGCAAAGTCCCGACTAAATGTCTCAAAGGTCTGTCCAGATTCACAGCTGTGAATGTTGGTCTGGTTCAGGGTTCCTTCTTATTGTGTAATTTTATCTTTTTTGGCTGACCCACTTAGCTTATTTTGACTATTTTTATACTATTTATGTGTATTTTAAATTTTATATAGGAATTAAAGCCTTCTTGTTTTTTGACTGTCTGGTCTATGTTCTGGATCTGCGTGATACAGGGGAGGTGTGTAGGACCAAACGTGTAATACCTGCAGGGATTGGACACGGTGGGTGGTAGGCATATCCTGATTGTAGCGCGCTGAGGAGACTAGATGAGCGGTTAAGCCAATAGAAACCTACACTTGTAATCATAGAGTTACAACGTGGAACTATCACTGGACCAGTCTATTGCTGTTTTTCCATACTTGTGCTCGCCTGGCTCTACTCGGTTTGACTTGGTTTCACAAGGCCACCCACGTGAAGACATGTCTTTAAATAACAACTCGAAATGGCTGCTTCACATGAACAGAGAGATTCGCTGAAAAAATGTTTTTTTTACATGGTTAGATTATCAACTACGGTAGAACTTTGATGATTCTTGTCATGGGGGCTTCCTGGTTGTAAGCAACTATGTTTCAGTGCTGGTTTAGTCTCTCTCTCTGACCAATGAATGATGATGAAGCCCTCTGACATCCATGATGGTCCAGCTTGGGTATGGCTCAACAGAACTCAGCAAACTTGAACCGGTGATGGAAATGCAAATCAGCGTGGCACAGTTTGACGCGGTGTGGCCAAAAGTGCCACTGGAAAAGCAGCATATGAATCATGTACTGGCTCCCCCCTTCCTTTCCCAACTCCCCTGTACTCGCTGGTGTGTGAATGTGTAGTGTGGTCCACTACAGAATGAAGACTGTTGGCCAACTGGGAATTTGCGGCAGAGGATGATTTTCTCCAGGTGAGAAGACTGAGGGAGGTTTTCTTTTCTTTGTGTTACTGAGTCAGTGTGCAAGAGACAGATGCAAAAGGAGAACAGAGACAGAGACAAATGCCTTTGTATTATTCTGCTGGCTCTTGGAAGCGTTATTTCAGTGATAACTGATGTGATGTGTGTTTTTAGACTACAAAACAGGCGAAGTTCTGTAATCAGATCTGATCTACTTGAACACATTAGAGCCACTATCTGTTGTGCCTGTGCCTGTGATCTATGGATATTTGTCACAGAGCCGACTGTGAACCATTTACTGCACAGAGTAAGTCCGTATGTGTGTGAGTGTGTGTGAATGCGTAAGCACATGCACACACACACATTCACACAGCTTCAAAAGACAAAGCTTGTGTGAAACAGAGCTCTCTAGAGGTAGGTTGCTGTGTTTGATCATTAAGATCCCATGAGAGGAGACACACTGGGCTGTGTTTGTAGCTGTAATGCAACAGGAGGATTCATTTGCTGTGTAAGAGGGTGGGGATGCTGCCTCACAGCATCAAAATAATGAATATGGAATTGGTTCAAGCATAATCTTATAGCTGTGGTGTCAGGGTGGTTAATTAGCTGTTGGTGTTTATGTTTGTGTGTTTGCAAAAAGTGCCTTACCAGGTGATGACTGATCACTCGATGCCACCAAAGTCGCAGGTGTGGGTCTACGTCTTCTGATCTGAAAAATGAGAGGAGTTTCATTGAACAGTGAGAGGAGAAAATACACATTCTTAGAAATCTGTTGCTGGCATGTAAATAAATTATGAATTTATTTACATGCCATGTATCTACGCGCCTATTTACATTCTGCAGATATAATTATGAATTGGTTGTAAAGTATCTAGTCATCTGAGAAAAACTACTTGAAAAACAGTTAATATGCAATTGAGGACTATGAAATTTGATGTTTTTGAAATACTTACTCACTTTTCCTAAATTCCAAGCTGTAGATTAAAAAAAAAATGTGTGTATACACACACACACACACACACACACACACACACACACATCTATCTATCTATCTATCTATCTATCTATCTATCTATATCTATAGATATAGATATAGATCTATCTATCTATCTATATCTATATCTATATCTATAGACATAGATATAGATATAGATAAGATGGAGAAGCAAATGAAGAATTTATTTTTTGGCTAGTTTTGTCATTATTACTATGCTGCGGCCTGATGGCTCATTGTAGTAAGTCACACATCGTACACATGGGTTTAAATCTGATTCACGCCTCGTCTATCACCCATTATCTCCTCAACTGAATCAAAAAAAAGCTCATATTTAAATGTGGTGAGTAAAAACACTTTGCCAATGTTTCTGCCTCTACTGTGAGGTTGTGTTGGAGGCACCGACTGTATAGGAGATTCCATCCACAATCATTAATAATTGTTTCCACAGGGAGTTCATTTGGTGTTCAGTCCAGTGTTGAGTTTTAAATGAAAATTTTGAATCAAATGCAGGCCACATGACATTGAAACTCTCCAATGAGATCAATATTGTATTGTTTCTCAAAAGCTCCTGTACTGACAGATTCTGGAGAAGCACAGCAATAAATCATTAATTTTCCATTGTCTACAGGATCATGTGATTACATTTCCATTTTACTGCTCCATAAACTTTAAAGGCTGTGTTATTGGAATGTAAATAGACTGTCAATACTCTTTCTCTCCTTCTCTCTCTCTCTCTCTCTCTCTCTCTCTCACTCTCTCTCTCTCTCTCTCTCTCTCTCTCTCTCTCTCTCTCTCTCTCCCTCACACACACACACACACACATACACACACAAAAATGCTCACATGCACATCTCCTAACACACACAAACACACTCCTTAGACATAGCTGACAGTGTTGCTGACTAATGCATCCCTCCATGCCCTCCATGCATCTTTCTAAATGCTGCTTGTGCAGCATTACAAAGCAATCCGGTCTGTTCTAGTCAGCCTGTCTGTAGTCCAGGACAACAACTCACACTGCAAAATATTTACAGTACTGGATCAGAATTGCAGAGGCAATGATAACAGTAATATGGTTTCACAGCTGCACATCTATGATTTTGCATTTTATGGTTGCAGTAGGCGGTTAAGCTCATCTCTTTTCTATCTACAGAGGAAAGTGAAGATCAAAGTTAGAAAAAAAAATAGCCAAAGGCTGTGAAAATGAAGAAAGGAAGCCACTTTGATGTGAAAGCACAAATTGTTTGTGTTTAATGGTATAAATTTGAACTTTGAACTTGTAGCAAACAATAAGTAAGTATATAACAAGGTCATTCTAAAATTGCAGGATATGTTTTGAGCTTACAATACAATCAGAGTTTTTCCGATGCCAAGCTAAAATGTTTTCTTTTCTTTCTTTTCTATTTCTTTGATATTGCATGTACACGCAAAGCTACAATTAAGGCAGGAGTTGCAGCAGTTCCCTGAGATTTCACCTTCAGGGAGAGATATTGATTTTGAACTTAAATTGAAAGCTCATTCATTAGGTTTCCGCTGTGACTGAGCTAAAATGCACATGATGAAATAGCAGACCATTACTAAGAAGCCCGAAATCCAAACATCACGTCAGTATTTACCCATTCGCCTAGGAAATCTGGATATTTGTTTTGCTGCGCTGTCTGCTTTCCCTGTGCTCTGCAAAAAAAAAAAAAAACTTCAAATGCAAATGAGATAACAATGACATCAGTGTGAACACAACACACACACACACACAAATCAATTTGCACTTACAGCTTTCCCTTGGATGTATGTTGCTCACGCTATGTTGAGGAGATTTACGCTACCTTTACAGTACAATGACATGAAATGTAGATGTTACCACCGAATAATGCACTCTAACGAGAAAAATGAGCAGTCAGTACTATCTCGGCAGGACTGTCTAATTGGGTATTCAGACATGAAGA
The DNA here is from genome assembly GCF_902150065.1 of Myripristis murdjan. NCBI lineage: Eukaryota > Metazoa > Chordata > Actinopteri > Holocentriformes > Holocentridae > Myripristis > Myripristis murdjan. The sequence continues at coordinate 11,186,921 of NC_043984.1, read as the reverse complement.
GGCATCATTTCCTTTCAGCACCACAGCCAAGGAGGATAGGCAGGCTGCGTGAATGAAAAGAGGCATCGAGTGTCAGCCCTTTTCTGTGCCTTTCTTTGCAGAGAGATGTTACTACCTTGTACACTACACTTTTACAGGGAAACTGCTGACCTCATATCCTGTGGTGCATATCACCAATTCAGTGCTACCACACTGAATCCTCTTTGCAGCTCAAGGGTGTGTTGTTTCTCCTCTCTACATCCAAGCTCATAGTGTTAATATCTTCATACAATATAGCCTGCGCAGGCATTGTGTAAGGTTGATTGAAATACAAATAGAGGTAGTATTTCTTTGAAGGATATTGAAATATGTGTCTCTGGGTGTGTGTGTGTGTGTGTGTGTGCGTACTTTGTTTTGTTTTCCGTGCCTTGTGTGTGTGAATTGTCACTACTCCAGCAAATCCGCCACCCCCAGCGCACACTGGAGCATGAACGCTCCGTAGCTGTAAAGAACTAATTACGTCCCAAGTCATTGTTATTCTCTTCACTCGGCGGCAGAGACCCGTCCCTGATCCTCCACTCACACACATACCGCGGCCCCCGGAGCAAGAGAGTCAAACCCCCTCGATCCAACACGTCTGCCTTTCAACCCACGGTCTGTTTAAAATGCAGTCCAGTCACTTCGCACAACAAAGAACAGAAAAGGGCCTTCTGACGTGGGGTGGGCAGGAAAAGCCAAGCATGCCTGCTGTTATTGTTTACACGGGGCTGGTGGACAAAATATTCTGGAAAATATCTGACAGGCCGGGGGACAGCCGAGCACAAGCCCTGCCTTGAATCTTATGCGGAAATATTTTTGATACAACCATGTCTCAGTGTTTTGTAATGTGTTGGCGTTTTTGGTTGGACTGTGCCCACTTAACTACCTCAAGAGTTAATTTTGACAGACAATTTTGATTTAATTTTAGCCCTAGTCTATTGCAATATAGGTTTAGTCATATTTTAGTCATTTGAATTTTGTTTTAGTTTATTTTTGCTCAATGAAAACTCTGCTAGTTGTAGCTGATAATGATATAGTATTCAATGAAAACTAAGTTTTTTCGTCGAATTCTACAGTATCATTTTTCTTTTTTTTTTCTCTGTGGTATCCTATTTCAATTATGTGTTTGTGACTTTTATACATAGATTGCACAACCTTCCTCATTTTAGTTTCTTATACTGTAGGCCTACTTATCATCAGGAGTTTGTCCATATGTTAGTTATTTTTTTAATCCAGTCAGCAAAATAACATGTTGCCAATTTACATTTCTGCAAACCAACAAATATGTTGACATGTAAATGTTTCTGAACCAAAATATCAGCATATTAACATTCACACATATTGTCAATGTGCTGGAGCCTGCGTCAGCGTCCTGTGACTGTTATCTGTTAATGCAAGCTAACGTTGGCTCAGTAGCTACTTTAGCCACTTTCATTTGCACCGCCCGCCACTGAAACTACTTATGTAAGGTTAGGGAAAGGTTATGGTTCATGTTACAAAACGTTAGCTAATGTTCATGAATAATAGGCACAAGACTCAAACCGCAGTCAGTGCAGCCTTGTGCCCCTTGCAAACTACTGGATCCCTCCCAAAATGAGTTAATACGTTTTGTTTATATTTGTCTAATTGGCAGTTTCTTCATGTCTGTATTTGCTGATGGGAGCATTATGTTTAAGTTTTGTTTTCATACTGGAAAAAGTGTCATTCACAAATACTTTTTGTCATAGCTTTAGTTAACACAATTGAAATACTGTGCCTTATGCAGGATCACGAACACTTAAACTCAGTTGAATTTGGTGGAATAGAATTGAAAGGGATGACTGAGCTGAGGCTACTGTTGTTTTATTGTACGAAATAAAACGCTTTGACGTTGGTGACCTTTTTTCATGACGACATAACATAATTCATAAAAACTCTGGGTGTCAGGGCCCTCGAGGTTACAAGGTATGTCTGCCTAGATCCAGGTCAAAATCTAACCTGAAAAACTCTGAATGTGGAAATTGCACTTCGTCCTTGAGCAACCCGACCTTGAACAAGAGTTTGTCACAGAGTATCGCCCTTCAACAAGCCTCATAATCCCAAATCACAAGAGTGAGGCTGCTCTGTGCAATAGAAGACTGTGTCTGCACCAGGCGGCTCCTAGGTGCAACCATGAGGCAAGGTGTTTTAGAAAGAACATTTATGCTCACTCAAGCTTTCAAGGAGTAAATGTTAAGGTAAAGGTCGAACCAAAAAGGTCACCTAAACCTTGTGCTACGTCCTGACAGGCTGGGCTACTTTGCTGTAGGGGAGTGCTGGGACTTCAGCGCTCCGTCCAGCTCCCTTGAGTAATAACCAGCGCGCCGCCATTGCTCCCGTACGACAAAAGGACAATTCATTTTTGTCTTGCGATTGCTCATCTTTCATCATGCCATTTGAAATATGATCTTGCTATTGTACATGCTAATATCACCGCACAGCCATTATAAATCTCCTCACAGACTCTCTCCAACCGTGGTATCGTTTGACTCTGAATAACGGGAATTATTCACAGGACTTTGAACACATATATTATAGTGACTTTCTCCTTTCTTCTGTGTCCTTCTTCTCGGTCTCTCAGGCCGTCTGCCTCCCTTTCATTTTCAATCTCTCATTTGTCGGTCTTCTATGACAAGCCTTCTAATCTTGCCTTAGCATTGAGAAGTGAGTCTTTTCTCTCATTGGCTCATGTTATACAACCGGCCACACAGGGGGAGCAGAGCGAGACGCCAGATTCAGTACATAAGGTGTAATTTAATCAGTGGCGGTAATGGATCCACGAGCACGATCACTTATAGAAGGACTCCTGAAGGTAAATCGGGAGGAGAGAATGAGACCAAACAATCTTTTTTTCCTCACTTACCTGCAAGCAACAACATTAATGGGTCATGTAAATTATCTCTCGTTACTCAAAAGAGGAGGCCAGTGACCCTATTTCCATTTGCTGCAAATTTTATCCCAGTGCCTGCTTTGCACCTTGATTCACAAAAACAATGCTCTAAGCACGAGGCAACAGAGGGAATTGCACTCTCACATATTTTCACGTGATTTGAAGCAGAATGACAGAACTTGTAACTGCACAGTACACCCCGTGGCACATTATATCTCCTATATTTAAACAGTATATTCTCACTCAAGCACCACTTGATTGCCTTAATTCACAACAGCTGTGCACGGTATGATAACACTGTGATAATCCACTTCAATGTAAAATCCTTCTTGGAAAATGGCCTTCCTGAGGCGATGGCATGTAATTGTTATGGAATCAGTGAAGGACAAAGATGTTCTGGGACGCTGGTGTAGAATATATCAAGGGGGACGTTGTCTCAGCCCTGTAATGTCTGTAATGAGAGAATATTACCTCGAAATGTCACAATTCATCATCCGAGCAAGGAAATGTATCGCCTTCACCTAGGATTATTCTCTTCCCCAGCAAGGAAGAGAATGTTCTGGTGTGGGAAAGGTTGATATGTTGCATTTTCTTCTGAGCAACATTGTCCTAACGTAGAGATTAGCGGGGTTAAGGTTGGTAGAAAACAATGAAGCTCTGAGGGGGTGACTGCAGAGAAAAATTGTATCAGCAGTGGCTCAGGATACATTTCAAAGCCTCTCTGTAGCATACACAATACCCCGAGCTCCCAAGATCCTGTAGCATTTCCAAGCCTATTTACTGTAAAATAGGCTACATGAAACCCCGTAGTCGAGCACTCTAGAAACCAGAAAAAAAAACAAAAAAAAAAACGCTGCATTTGGTGAGAGACAACTAGATACGTTATCCCACAAGAAACACTCTAAAAATTACAATTTTATTGTACTCCACTGATATGATCAGGCCACTGCCTCTATCAAGTACAGTCAGTTTGTGCTTGTAGGCAGGCAGCGTGTGGTTATGATAAGGGGCACACATATGATAAGGGGCACACAGTGTGAGGGTCAGACCTTGAGGGAAACCGGTTTGATTGACATGGAGTGGTCCTTGGTGGCTGACTCACCATGCTGGGAGGTGTCATGGCTGCAGGGATTACTGAACCATGGATGAAGGCCCATGGCGGGACATTCATACACCTGCTTGCAAACACACAGACATGCACACACACACAGGTATTGGGGTTTTTTTTTTGTTGTTGTTTTTGTTTTTTTTACACACGCAGACGTTCCTTTTGTCTGGTTCTTTCTTTTTATCCTTCTGTCTGTCAATGTCATCTGTCAGAAACTCATATACAGTGCACACACACATACACACACACACACACACACACACACACACACACACACACACACACACACACACACACGCATGCTTTAACACCAGCATGCCATGCAGGCTCAGTGGCTGCTCACAGTGGTCTTAGAATTAATAGAAAGGGTATCCTAAAAGGCTAAAGTCCCGGTGGAAAGCTGCCAAGCTCTAGTCACGCTTTTTGCAGGCTGAGAGCTCAGAGCTCTCTTGTGTCCGAGTCGTTTCAGAGAGTTTCAGCTCGTATACAGGTGAAAAGAGATCTGTGTGACGGTGTGGAAGAGGATGTAAACACCGGGCCTGAAGAGTTTGAGGCCTTGTGTTGAATGGCTGAAGCCTTGGCTCAGACAGCAGACATCAGACCACTTACACTCAGACACAAACAGAGAGCAAATGACTGAGAGTGAGGGAGGACGAGACTTTTGCTCTTACCTCCCACCCCTTGATTCATCCTCTCATTGTTTCCATGCACATTCCCCACCACTGATTTATCATAATGTGGTATTTAGGACTCTGCATTTTGTGAATGAAAGTCATTTATATCTTTCACCATATATTCCTTATTACCATATATGCACCTTCCAAAATGTCCAAACCCCTAATCTGACATGCAGTAAACAAAGCTGATCTTTAAAAAGCCCAGGAGCCATGAATATGTATAAATGTAAATATGTGTACTCTTTCTTGGGTGAATTTTGTTTTGACTGCATGACTTTACTAACCTTAATTACACTATCTGTACAAACACCACACACACAAACAAAGAAAAATAGAGAGAGGGAGAGAGAGAGAGAGAGAGAGAGAGGGAGAGAGAGAGAGAGAGAGAAAGAGAGAGAGAGAGAGAGAGAGACTTAACACAATGGCGGGATCAACAGACACACACACACAGACAAAGAAAAAATTCGACTGATATACATTCATTGTTGCATATATTGTTTATGTCAAACCACGGACCACCTCCTGCAAGTACAGCTTCCTAAAATCATTTCCATGCATAAAAAGGATGAAGCTGCTGCTGCTGATAATTTATTTATGTATTTATTTATTTTACAAAAAACATGGCAATAAGCTCCAAACCAGGCCACATCAGTGAGCTTTACCTTCATGTGGCCAAATGTTTTATTCCAAAATGCTATATGATCAAATTAGGAAATAAATCATCACCTGAGGTTTATCATTCAGTATCTCTAAAACGCAGAGGCTGCTGTGTGTGTCAAAGTGTTCTCAGATGACAGCAAGGATTTATATAGTTTCATCTTTTAGAGGGCAACCCAACTTTTCTGTCACTGCTGTTGTAAAAGTAGGTGACACTAAAAATAAACTCTTTAAGCTAACCTCAAGGACTTTTATTTTGTTGAAGGATTGTAGTAAACCTGGTTGTAGTAAAAAGGGACTTTCAGAGTGCAGTGAGTGTAAGCTACTGGTTGGAGGCTGCATTCAAATGTTGAGCCAAGTCAAAAGGGAGGACTCTACTGTGATATTATAAACTCATATTCCAGGGATTTGTGAACATAAACACATTCATGCACACACAGGTAGTTCACCCATAAGTTGCTATCTAGAAAACAGTTAAAAAGTTGACTTTTTCCATTTTAAATTGGACAGGTAGAAATTGTAATAGAAAATGATGTGTGCATTGAAGCTGTTGTGCTCCCTGCCAGGATGGAACTTATTTCACTTACAGGTAATTTTCTCCAGACATGGGGGAGCTTTTGTACCAGGAAGGAAGCTGATGAGCTCGTATAATTGCATCACTGTGCTCATGAAAAGGATGCTCACGGTGTATCATCCATCTCAATTGCTAAATTTAACTGCCGAAGGTGTCAATCCCCAACAGCGTTGCGAACACACATGTGCTCTCGCTGACCTCGCGTCCCACATACATATGTTCACACAACGCTGTGAAAACCTATTGACTCAGTCCCTCACTTCTGAGCCTCTTAATCTATTAATACAAATTATGACTGTCTGTCTGTGTATCTGTCACTCTCTCTCTCTCTCTCTCTCTCTCTCTCTCTCTCTCTCTCTCTCTCTCTCACACACACACACACACACACACGAGTAGGTACAAAGCAGTCCTCCTGATATCCACTATCCACCTTCCCTCTGAGACCAATAGTCACCATAAAAGAAGGAGAAAGACAGAAACAGAGCAAAAGAAGTAGACAGGGACTCTAGCCAGACTCATAAATCTTTGGTGGTTTTACTCAAGGCTCATTCATTATGAATGCCCTGTCCTGTTCATGATATATTTAAAAAGGAGGAAATGGGACACATCCTTAGATTCTCTACAGAAGTGAGCTGGGCACCCAGTGGGTCTTCACCGCCGCTGCTGGGAGCTCTTATCTTTGCTCCCTGTCAAGATGCTCTGAAGATTTATGGCAAAGTCTGATTAAACCTGACTTTTGCATTTGCATCTTTCTTTCAGTCTGCCTTTGCAGCTAATTAGTGATCATTTGTAACTGATGTATTCATATGAATTATCAAAACTCACTTGATTTCCATTGTTAATCTAACACTGGTTTGGGAATTGCTTTAAACAAACAATAATAAAAACAAATTAGTGCAATTACTGTTATGTTTGATTTGTAACAGCTTCATCCTAGGAACTTTTGTTGTCTCAGTGCTGCTTATGGGACTGCAGTCAGTAACCCACACCAAAACAACAGCCAAGCCCTGGAGACATATCCAGGCTGCAACGCCCCCTTATAAACACTATACTGTGATGCTGGGTGTCTCTAACATCCTGCTCTTCTGTGAGTGGAGAAAAAAATCAATCTTAAATTCATTAAATTCATTTCAGCCCTGCATTAAAAAGATAGGCCACAACTTGCTAAGTATGCGCATGGGACTAATAAAACTGCAAAAACTTGATTTAAAGCAGCAATTGATCAGTGGGTTATACTACATCATGTTGGCTACAGCACACTGGCTACAGCTTTTCAATCAAATTCTGGTTCTTCAGCCATGTTTGCACCTGCTTGGTGACTGAAACAGATCGCTCCTAGTTCAGTGGGTGATTTGGTAAAATTTTACAGGGAAGAAGGCGAGACATCTTTCATTTCCCTTTCAAACTTTTCATCTGAAATCTCCCCCCAAAGTAGATGCTCTTAATAATTTGCATCCATGCTGAGGCTTTCATCCACCACTCATCCCATCGCCTTGATCTCACTGATGCATAAAGAAGCCCTTAAAAGCCCCCAAAAGTCCCACATCAACCCAGGCAAGGCTTCAAATCTGCTCCTTCTCTCCCTCCTCCTTACCTGTTCAGCTGCCTCTGGGTCCAGGTGGGTGTCTAGGAGGGGAACGGTGAACTGAATCTTCCTTGGGCTCCCAGTTTCCATGGTGGCACTGTCTCTCAGCAGCCAGAGAGAGGAGGAGGTCAGGAGGAGGAGAGCAGGATCCAAGGGGAGCCGAGTCAGGAGGGAGAATCCGTGGGGGAGGAGAAGGGTGCAGGGCTCAGGGAGGGAGGCTGAGAGACAGAGACAGAGAGAGAGAAAAAAAAGAAAAGGGGGGGATTCTGCTTCTCCCGTTTGGAAAGAAGATCGTTTTAGTTTCTATCAATCTGTTCTCTCCTCTTTGTCCTTATCTGTGAAGACACTTTTTCCCAGTAGCCTTGCTTTTTCTCTCCCCCTTTCTATCGTTTTGTTTTTCTTTTCTTTTCTTTTCCCTTTTTTTTTTTTTTGAAAAAAAAATCCTCAGCACCTGCTGGTGTGACAGTCTGTGTTTATTCCAGCTTCACTCCCCTCCTCTGTCTCCCCGTTCTCAATGCTGAAGCAAGGGCATTCTGGGCTAGGAACACCTCTCCGCCTCTCCCATTCGCTATGCCTGCCTCCCCTTCACACCAAGTCCCGCCTTCTTTTCACATTGTTCGCTCTCTATTGGCTGTCTGAGCTCCGGGCTAATCTGCAGCAGCACCCCTTGCACAGGGGGGTGAGTGAGGCTGACAAAAGCTCTCTCTCTCTCTCTCTCTCTCTCTCTCTCTCTCTCTCTCTCTCTCTCTCTCTCTCTCTCTCTCTCTCTCTCTATGCATCATCATGCCCAAACTTCTAGGTAATAGGTATTTTTTAAATCACACACCTCTGTAGGACATAGTCACACATGCTCAGTCAGACACAATATCTCTCATACACCCAGTGTTCCACTCAAAAATGTACACACACACGACATGTGTGTCCATTTGCCTGAACAGCACAATCTTTATTGATTGTCTCAGTGCCTGACAGTCCCTAAAGCACACAACTACTAAGCTCTGACACCTGACACCAGCCAAGAAAGAGACGCCAGGTTTTGAATTCCCAAAGGCTGTTTATGTATTTATTTATTTATTTTGAGAGAACTGGGGGGGTGGGCCTTTATCAGTGTATATGTTAATCCCGGGTAATTTGATTCCCGGAAATATTAATTATTATTTTGTCAACAAATGTCTTAATTGAAAGGCATTTGACACTGTGTGTCACATTCAGATCAGCAGTTGACATTATAAATGTGTGAAATGTGCCTAGAAGACTATTTCAGGAGAAACATACGATTAACATAGGCGCTTTTATAGGTTCCTGTAATGATGCTACAAAAAATAGATGTTTGACAGGATGCACAGGTTATTAGACGCAAAAACTACACAGTGTTTGACACTAAAACTCTATCGGAAACAATTTCAAATTCAGTTCTTTTGAGGAAAGTAGCAGGTCTTTCAAGCAGTGCGGCGTAAAGTAATTTGGAAAAAATGATCCTCTAACTCTGAAATTAAATGGACAGCGCGTACTTGAGGTGGATAAAAAAGAATATTGCCCCCTCATTAAAAAATATGTCTTGAAGGACTGTCTTCCTCCGTGCCAACACGTGACTAGCCATAAAAAAACAACTACAATTAACTGAAATTTGACCATCCATACACAAAAGACACATTTTTGCTGCTGCGAGAGTGAAATAGATAATTAAAAGCTGCCAGTGTGTTAAAAGCTCCTCCGGAATCATGCCTTTGTCATTAAAACGGAGAGCTCCTTTATTAATAGAAGCAGCATACTATGTGTGTGCATGTGCGTGTGTGTGTGTAAGAGAGAAAGAGAGAGAGTGTGAGATGTTCCTGCTACAACAACAGCTAAAAACAGCCAGCAGTGTTTTCTCCCACACAGCCTCTGAAGCTTACAGTAAATGAAAGGAAAACATTAATAAAATTGTACTGTACAGTTGTGTTATCTCTAAATACCAGCATATTCTTTGTCTCCATATGGTCGAGTGAACTTCAAAGAACAAAGTCTATAGCTGAGCATTAAGCTTAAAGGTTCTGTTTATTATTGGTGGAGGACCACATCAAGTGTTTCCTTGCTTTTTGTTCTATCCCTATTTTTTTTTCTATCCAAGTAATGTAATTCATTTAAAACTATAAACAACAAATGTATTAGCAAGTTATACCTTCATGTGGGCTATGATTTAATAAGAGAAACAGATAGCTTTCTCAGATGGGGGGGGTTCTCAGTTTGAACGAAAACACTTTGAATTATTCCCGTTCTTGGAGGAATAGATCATCAAATATCAGCAGTGGTTGATGTCTAACAAGGGAAATGAATAAATGCCTGATAAACAGCTTAAAAACCAAACCAAGTAATCTTAAAAACCAAACCACCCTCCTATTGCATGCATCTTTCACTCAAAGCTCCCAACCCCCTCGCTTCATGCAGCCAGTAAGCTGTTATGGCAGTTTTACTGCAGAATGTGAGGTTGTGCTTAGGAGTTATCTTGCCTTAGGCTAACCTCTCCTGGGCTCCCGTGGGACAGGGAATAGTGTGTAAGCTGCATGTTCGGGCTTTTTGCATCATACCTTTAGGAGATAAGAGTCTTGCTTCATTACACGCACATGCAGATGCAAGCACACATACACTCACAAAACTAAAAAAAAGTCATCCCTTTTCCCCTTTCTCTCTCTTTCACGCTCACACTCACATACATACAAGCAGGCCTTTGCAAACAAGGTTGCTGTTTTTGTCTCTGTTTTTCATATTTGTTTCAAAATACATTTCACTAGTAAAGAAAGACAGGGGGGATGATGTGACATACACCACAAAAGTTGACAAGTAACACGTTGCTTTGATTGCTAGATTTGTTATTTTCTATACAGAAGAAATGTGCCACCACTTTTTAGTAATGCAGGAGAGCACAGCTCTGCAGTGTAACCTTCAAAGTCACATTGCCATTTCTATTTTTTTTTTAAAGAGCACCCGCTCCTCCTGTCATATAGCTATTAAAGATTGTTGTGTGTGACAAATTGTGCTGTGTCATGGCAATACCCGTTAACGGCTGAGACCTCCCTGTCTGTTCCACGAGATGGCTGCGTTCCAAGATGATGTCCACGGGTGAAAAGGGGAGTAGAGCAAAAGGGAGGGTCAGCAAATTGTATCTCTACAACTAATGCAGTTAAGAGTATGGAGTGTGTGTTTGTGCAAAAGATAAAATGGAAGGAATGTCTTCAAAAAGATGAAGGTGGCTCCAGCTTTGCCAGGATCGCCATGAACACAACTGCTGAGTTTGCAGGTGAGAAGCCAGTGAGGGAGGGTGTCCTTGTCAGTGCACTAACTTTATTGTCATGACATTGTGCAGAGTATACATATAACAAAACGTGGGCCGTGTCAGCTCCCGTTTTGACTTTAACTGGCTGGTCAGTGGAAGAAAAAATTAAAAATGAAGGTGCCAGACCCTTGCTGTCAAAAAGATGGCAATTTGTTGCTGCACAATATAAGCATGAATGTGAACTTCGTAGTCGGAAAAAACATTCATGTCTTCTCCCTATTTTTGTTTACCACTCAGGAAGTCAGGATTCACTTCTTCTGCATGATTTCTCCCTCTTTACCATGCAACATCCTCGACACAGATGATGCTGATGAAAAATGGAGTTCATCTGTAAGCTTAATCAGTAATACCAGACAGTATAAGCTTGAACTAAAGACCTGAACCCCCAAAAAACAAAAAACAAAAACATGTAATACCCTATTGACACAGTACTACAAGTAAGCACAACACACACGGCTGTGGTCGCAGTTCAGGGGCTGGTATACATCATACTCGCTCAACAAGGCTGTCCCACTCCAAAGTGTCCTCCAAATGCAGCCCACATGTGCACTGCCTTCTTTTTGCTGACTTTGGAGGACACAACAGGGGTATCCTCTGTCGTCCTTCAGAGCCCATGATCCATTTTGCAAAGTTGTCGTTTTGGAAAGATACAAATACTTTCTTGTGGGGTAAGTTCGAACAAGAACAATAATAGCTGTTTCATCTTCTGTGGCAGCAGCTGGTGGAACCTGTAGTGAAACCTGTAGGGAAAGTCTAGTCTTGTGTCTTCCCAAGGCCACACCTTCATTGACAATGTCTTTCAATGGAAGTGGCCCAGAAATTGGGACGAGGCCGGTCTCACAGAACCCAACTTTTTTAAGATGTTTGTGTTTCTTTGAGAAGCAGGAAAGACGACATGCAGCAAATGGCCTGAGGTTGGATTCAAATGCAGGACGCTGCGATCAGGACTCAGCCTGAACAAACTGTACGTGCACTACCAGGTAAGCTGCGACCCAGAGCCCGATTTTCTTACCCATTACAGGGTGGTGTCACGAAATGAGGAAAAAAAATCATGCGTCAGCGCCATGTAAACAATGTCAATGCAAAGTCTTGCAGGATCCTTAGTCTTGTTGGGCAAATTACTGGTAGAATTAAAAGCAAAAAAGTCTGCGTTAGGATGTAGGTTGGGGTGGTCGGTGAGTCAATCAACTTTCACTCATTCAACTTGAGTTCATATCCACTTGGAGGTAAGACCAGTGTTTGATTCATTTTTACATGAAGCCTGCTAACATTATCTTACTAACATCAATCATGACCTTTCCCAGACCTTAACCAAGTAGTTTTGGTGCTTCATCCTAACCAAACTCTATGTTGGCTTGCTAACTTTAGCATGCTGCTGTTGGATTGATGTTTGTGTGCATGGTGTTGGTGCATAATTTGAACCCATTTCACCACCAAGCAATGCATTGTTCATAAAGTCATGTTCCTTTCACGTATATCTGTGAGATCAGGTTGGCGAGGATATCATATGGTGAAAAAATGCTTTTTCACTAATGCATTTAAGGACTACAAACTATATCACACTGCATTGTTATCCAACTTAAATAGCCTTTATACAAACGAATTTAGGGGGTTAGTTACCACGTCATTTTTCTGAGTCAGCTCAACTACAAAGAGGTGAATCAGTGGATATACTTTAAATTTTAAGTTTTAATGCAGTCAACTCCAGTCCAAGTTTTCCAGGCAACTTTGGGTGCTTTTGTAAAATCTCTCACACATTCTCTTTCATAAATTGACTCAGTGCGCACTCTGAATTCTCTATAGTTGCTGGGAAATTCAGAGTATTCAGTGCATTGCTGTTTGGAGTGTATGTGGGCCTTGATGTCACACATATAAGGGTTTCAAAGTTCAAACCTTGGTAATCAGTTTCTTTATATTTAAGCTGTCAGTCAGCAATGCTAGCAAAGCCATGCTCATTCAAAACATTTTGCTCTGCCACTGCGCATTTCGCCCCTTAAGTGTGTATTATTCTGCAAAATGCTGGGTCAGAAACTGCAGAGAATTTGTAGCTACAGCCAGGAGCCACCGAATCCTAACTAGGGAAATTTCAGCATTCAGAGTGGAGTTTTACAGCTAATGTAATGTAAAGATTTTCTGTCCTCATTATTGGCTGAAGTATCCTCAGTGCATGCAGTTTAAATGTGGTTAGTTCTGCAGTTTGAATAAAACACGTTTGACGTATAGGTGTAGGTAAAGAGGGGGCGTAGTTTGTCATACTTGATGCATGTTAACCTTGACCATTATTGATCCATCATTTATACAAGAAAAATGTATCTCTGACTTTGTTTTTAAAGTCTGCAGAAGATTTCTCTAATGGCAGATTTTTGGCACTTGACTGTGGATGATTTTTCCCCCCCGTGTAACAATCATCTATCCCAGGGCTCTATACCTAGAAGCTTTTCAGGTGGCCTTCCTCGAAAATCAGCCACTTCTTACATAAGAACTGCAGTGTTGTGATAATTTGCAAGACAGTAAGTCATCCTGCAGTTACCTATAAGCATAAGTCAGGCATATCTATTGTAATTTATAAAAGATTTTTTGTGTTTTTCCTTATATATGACTATGTTTTTCCTTACAGATTACATATCTTTTTCCTTATGTGCTGTATAGGTTTACATATGAGCACAGCGCACATGGCACACATACATGAAAGCACAACTGACCACGAGAGTTATCAATAAATCAATCTCTCTGTCTTTTGCTTTATTCTGTTCCCTACACAGACACTATTTATTTATTTATTTTTTTTTTTTTGCTTGAGATGTGAAACCCCCCGCAGAGTCATAAAATGTAAATCAGTTGAGCATATCTTTTTCTACAGCTGATTAGAGGCCGCAGCTGCACGGACAGAAAAAAAACAACAACAAGAGCCTCCTCTCTCTTTCTGTTGCTCCATATCTCTTGATTTTTTTTCTCTCTTTCTCTCCCTTTCAGGCTACACTCTCTTGTATTGTGTCACATTATAGCCAGCGGGCTGCCTCCCCTTCTGAATCCTGATCCTGCTTGGCTATACAGCAGTAGTCACAAATCATCATAATATAATTTGAGCATTGTGGACCACCACGTCCCTTGTTAAACTGCACTAAAAGGCTTGTTGTAGTCTCTGCTTCTTGTCACCATATACAGCACTGACACTAAATCAGGCTAATGAAAACACTGAATTCAGCATTAAGCATACAGTATTTTAAAAGTTTTATCCATAGTGAATATCTTGACAGCAAAGTACAAGCAAAACACACTGTACGGAGAGAGGATAGTGACATGATATACTGATGTAACTCCAGTTTGCTGATACTGAGCAGGTTGTTACAGTCTGCCTTGAAGCAGAATTCAAGATAGTCGCCGGTTCTGTGAACTGGTGTGTCACCCAAAAACCAAAAGTGTCTAAAAAGGGATAAAGTTTCCCATTCATGGGATATTCTGAACAGATGCTTATCACACTCTGTTAAATATATGAGATTAGGTCAGCATTTTTTTCTGCCACAAATGATAAGGAAAACATTAAATTGCAGGGACATTATCTGCAGTAAACAGTAGGTGAAGCCAGACTTTTCAAAAAGGTGAGCAGTGGCTAATTTGAAAAAGGAGAGGAGAATAAGTGAATCCATCGCGCACTTGTATTTCTTCATTTTGTCCTCTAGGCTGATGAGGAGGGATCGGAGGTCAGGCCAATAAAGGACTCTTCCTAAGAGGGATTGACGTGCTTTCCTTGCCAGTAATTGGCTGCGGAAACGGGTAAAGCGTAGAGTAATTGCATGTTGGCGTCTTTTAATTAGCATTGAGGCTTATTGCACACTGCTTCCCCAGGTGGCATGTAAATCCACCACACACACGCACACATACACATTCACACACAACCAAACAGCCAGAGCTAGTCTGCAGACAAGAGCTCTCTAATACTTCACAGTTAAGAGATAGAAAAATGTTATTAACTGGATAAGACCATTTGTATCCGGATCCCACTGAACCTAATCTGGCTCTCTCTTGTCTCTCTGTTAACATTGTGCAGAGACAAAAGCAAACGAAATGCAGGCTTATTATGATGAAATACTCTGGCAAATTATTGAATGTCCTGCAAACAAAAATCCTATATTTGCAAGCTCCTGCTGGCTTGTGTTGTAGAGTTTATTGAGTTGGATACCAATTTCTCCAGGGATATTTTGAGACTAATTTTAATCTTCCTGTAATTCAGCTCTGGAGCCTCACACAGTAAATTACAGATCCATAGGAATCAAGGGCCATGACTCTCTGTACCAAGGTCTAAAAATAGTTGGCTGCTCATGGCGGCACCATAAATGTCTAATACAATTCTGTCCTTTCATAGCTCGCTAAATCCATGCGTGCATCTGTGTGTGCGCGTGCATTTTGTCTGTTCTATCAATTCTGTCTATGTAATTAAAGCCATAAGCATGTGTGTGTGCATGCATGCTCCGTGTGCACCCCGCATGTATCTGCATGTGTGTGTATATGTGTGGGTGTTGTAATGTATTTGCATCCTTCTGAAGTGTGACAGCCGGTTAAGACCATCAGACTTAATCTAGTGGAAAAAATGACAGGCTTATTATGTGCCAGTATGTGGTCAGGACAAGAGCAGATGTTAGTCACAGGACCTCCGAGCTGTAGAAATTGGTAACAATTAATGTTTTGATCTTAGTCTCATGACGTTTCATGCATGTCCAACCAATGTATCGCATTGCCTCAAAAACGGCCTGTAACCTGCAGATTTTTTTTAAGTGTGTATTTTATGCAGGGTTCCTCATATTTATTATTTTTACATATTGTGTTCATCATGCGTTTTGAACTTTTGCACTTTTATATGGGCCTCAGGTGACCATTTATTTAGTTTAGTTTAATTTATTTATTTATTTATTTTAGAAACAAATTATATATACAAAATATAACATATTTTGGATATTAAACTGTTTTTAATATTCATTATTAATAATCATGTATTGCATGTATCCTGTATTTAATATTCTCTCTATATACTGTATAATGCCATTGTGACCTATGTCTGTGAAAAGCACTATGCAATCCACTTACTTACTTACTTATCTAATCACATATATAACTGATCTATGGTAACAAAATTCAAACCATAAATAGTAAGAGCAGGAATATATCCCAAAGAGATTAAGACTGGTATCTTTGGTAAATTGTATAAAGATCTTATGGCAATATTTGCTCTTCTCAGAATCTTAAATTTAGCCGTTATAATAATTTGGTGCCCTCTACAGAAGTCAGTGCTCAGACACAAGCCAAGAGGAGGTCAGACAGGAAACAAAGCAAGAACAAATCAGGCGATCTGTATCGATCAAGATTACAAACCTTCTTCCTCACTGGCTCTTTGTTTGTTGCACAAGCGTGAGGAATACTAAAGCGCTGGTGCTCTGAAGTTTGTTGGTCAAGAAAATGCATTTATCAGTCTCTTTAATCAGTGTATCACAAACCTTTCCTGCAATTTTCTGGTCCAAACTGTGCAAATGTGATGTGGAGCTCTGCTCATCTCAGTCACATCAAAGAAACAGCACAGAAGCTGACGGACTGGTCCTTACATAACACAGATGTGATGTGTTAAAACACAAATATGTTTAATTAATAACCTTCCTAATGACGTCCACATAGACAAATGTAAAGCCTTGTAGGGAATCATTTTAAAGTGTAATGTTATACAGTAGATTACAGATTCCTAATTGTTACTGTTGTATTTCTTAATGAGATATATATATATATATATATATATATATATATATATATGATGCATGACTCACACATCATGGGTGAGCAGCTGTCCTTGACTGAAGGTCAGCAGAGGGCTGGAACTGTTTTTGATAACTCGGTCCACCCTCTGTGGAGAATTTGACCCACTACTCTCATGATGGAGGTGCAGGCTCCCTAAGGTTGGGAGCATTACATATAAACAGAGTTTATTGTGTGTTTTGCCTGCCTGGCTGCAGGCAGATTTCCCTGAGGCTCAAAAGAGACACTGAGCCAAACTCTAACTTTTAATGTAGAGCCTGATGACGTTCAGCTGTTTCTGAATTACTAAAATTATAGTTTATAGCTTGAATCCAATTTTACAATAATTTTATTCCTGTCAGCATAATCCTCATCTCCTTGACTAACCCTTTTCTGACCTGATTATCATTCTGCTGCAGTCAAAATGCAATATTCATTAGGCATTTTCAAAAGTAGCTGTTGTAGATTCCTGTCTCTATTTAAAATGGAATTATAACATAACATAATTATAGATTTTTCTTTAAAGTGATTAGATGTGATTTTTGTGATCCTTTTGAACTCTCCAGCTGTGTATACAAACAAACGCCCACAGTGCTCACACAGACATACACACGTCAGACTGTTTTCCAGCTAGAAGCTTTTTATTAGTTGAACAGAAGAATAACAAGAATATTAGCAGTCATTTTACAGCACATGTTTATGCTTCTTAATAACATTCTAGTGTGGAAATACAACTTCCCCACATAAAACCTTAACAGGCACCAAACAGCAATTCTTTGCAGTGTTTGAAACCAGAAAAAAAAGGGCTGTAAATGAAACTCCTGTAACATGTTTAATTTGAGAAGTTGGATGTTGAGGAAAGCCTGATGGGTTGGAGCGGTGTTTTTAATGTACTTTCTAATTTACTCATTCATATTTTCTTTGTTCCACAGTTGCCTGCTGCTGTGTGCCAGGGAAGTGAGGCATTTGTCTGCCTGCCTGCCTGCCTACTTCTTGCCAAATCTCTGTGGCACGGCCATACTCCAGATCTGGCCGGGGGCAGCCTCCCAGTCCCGGGACTGTATCTGATCCTCTGTCACTACCTGTCCTCTGAAGCCACGGCCAAACCTGACGGAGGACAAACAGGAAGGAAGCAAACACTGGTATAAATTCAAGTACTGTGATATTTTGGATCTGTGCATTTCAATTATATGAATTCAACAACAAAAGAAAATCAGATTGTTCATCTGTATGTGTTTCCAGTCAGGAAATAGCATGAAACACAGGCTACAGATCATGTGATTATGATTATTAATAATCATTATTTTTCTTGTCTGTGTCAAGCCTTGAGTTTACATAACTGAGCACTTTAAAAGATGTAGTAGGTTAAAGGTAACATAACTCAACAGCCAATTGTTTTCTAATTGTTTTAACCCTCTCAGTTACGTCCGTCATTTGAGGTCAGAAAGATGACGCAATCCCAGCCGGACTAGGGGGCGATTTACCCATGACCTACTTTAACTAATGGACATCTCAAGAGCATAATGTTTCAAAAAGATGGTCACAAGGTCCTTTGTGTCATTTAAAAATTCATTTATGAAAAAAGGCTGCAAATGGATAAGTGGAGTTTGTATTTAGTCCCCAATGGTTGCTCTACTGACAGATGCTAATTATGTCATTAAAAATCATGTTTCTCTTTCCAAAAACTCTAAGATTGACCTGGTAGAATTTGGCTTGTTTTTTTTTTTTTGTTTGTTTTTTTTTTTTTTACCCTAAGACATATGAGTGGATCTCTTGGAAAGGCAATTTCAGTATTTTTGACACACTTTTAATGTGACATTGTTGCCTCAGTATGATTAAATTAAATGGTTCCCATTTATTATTGAGTGGAAACTACTTCAAAAAGGGACGGGATGGTGCTCTTTTACATGTAATCAGGAACATTGCTCTCGTTCCCAGTGTGTGTGTTTGTGTGTGTGTGTGTGTGTGTGTGCGTGTGTGTGTGTGATAAATACCAGCGCTGGGATGGTACTGACCTCTGTGGCTGATGGAGGACAGAGTTCCTGGTGTCTCTCTGGGCTCCCAGCAGCAGAGATCTCAGCACTGAGGTCAGCAGACGATCAGCAATGCTGTTATCTATGTTTTCGCTCTCCTGGAACGCACCACCAGACACACACATTTACATGCACGCACACACACGTGCCCGCGAGCATGCACGCATGCAGACACAAAGGCAGAGAAAGCTTGTGTTTGAATAGAGTCCCATAAATATGTCTGGGAACAAGTCGAGGACTAACTGCTGTCTATTTTCAGAGGGTTGCTGCACAAGCCCCAGGGTGCTAGCTGCAGCCAGCCTGTCCTGCTGTGGCAAGGGACCTTCAAAAATGGATTTCAATGCACCAGGGCACAGAAATGTACCTAATGCTCACCCAGATTCCCTTCCATCCTTGTCTTTATGCAGAATAAAAGCCAGATTGTAGGGTGGGGGGCCCAGTTCTGCTCCGTCCATGCAAGCCTCTGTGGGGAAACCCCATCGCTGCACTCGTGATCTGAATCCTTTTGCCTTCTCACACCCCCAATATGTCTGTTCCCTCCTCTGCACATTCACTGACTCCAAAATATATCACTCAACTCTTTTTTTAATTTCTAAAAAGGTGTTATCTGAAATCTGTTTTTCATGAATCATCTTGTCTCACTTGAAAAATCCAAAGCCCAGTGAGTGACAGACTTTTTCTCATGATGCTGACACTTCGTTCAGGTGAGACTATTTCATCCACTCTAATGTGGCACAGCAGACAAAGCACATTTATTTCCTGCCTTGAGACAGATTTAACCACACCAGTCACACCATTACGCCTATCCAAAATGACTGTGTGGCTCACATATGTTCCAAAATGGTGTTTTCATTTTCAGATGCTTTTAATTTGTTTTTGGCTAATTGGCAGGAAAACTACGCTTTTTTTTCAGATGAAGCAAATTAGTCACTCTAATTCACCAATTATATCTCTGTGGCACAGGTAGGGGTAAATCAAATGCCTAAGATGTGACAATTAAAACGAGACGATTTGTGGAACAATCTGTGAGTGCTTTGTTCTCTCACCAGTCCCAGCAGGCGCTCGGCCATGTTCTCCTCGGAGCTGCCTGGCAGGATGTTGTTGTTGTCCAGACCTCTTTGGTCCTGCATCGCCTGGCTGACGCCTGCCACGGCCATAACCAGGGCCAGAACAGTCAGCACTGCTGCGGTGTCCATGCTGTCAGGCTGAGGAGAAGCGTGGATGAAGGTTGACAAAGGCTGGGTGAGAGGAAGAGTGGCGGTGGTGGTTGTCCGGCTGCACCTGTTGAGTTCGTTCAAAACCTTGGAGGAAAAAGATGAAGGACTCGGTGCTCGCTCTCTTCAGAGTTCAGGCGCTGCTTTGTCTTATCCTCTTTGTGCAACGTCCTGGCAAATTTCAACGATGGTATCATCCTTGCCACGTCTTATATACACATCGTGCTTACTGGTTGGAAAAGCCCAGGAGAGCTGGAGAAGGATGTTCAGAGAGGAAACAGGGGACAGGATGGAGGAAGAACTGCCCTTAATATGAGTTTTAACCAGGTCCATTTAGCAGGATCAGGGCATTAGTGATGACTTAGAGCACGAGTGCATTATTGTGTGGCCCTTAGGGCTGTGCAACACAACTCTCCCAGTTATTAAACAGATAAATCCCTGTAAATGGACTTAGACCCAGCAGTGCCTGTCCAACAGTCTACACGTCACGTATAGACAAGCAATACGTGGAAACACAAAGTCTACTAATTGTCCACTTAATTGTGCATCAGCGTCAAAAACTATTCCACCATAACGCCTCTTTTTATGACCTTAGCCAGCATGGCTGTGAACGTCAACAAGTGTCTTTTAAAGCTAAAAGCATCCACCGCTGAGCATCAGCAGACAGCTCTACCATTAATAATTGATAGAGATTGACAGAGCCATTGACACGTTTTATTAATGGCTCATGATTACTGACTTACTAACCTTGTGCCTTTTTACATTTCATTTTGCTTTCAAGGTAAAGTTTCTAAAGCATAAAATGGATCCATATCAAAATCACAGCATCTCAGTATTCACATTAAGGTAAGTGCCTCATTTGTCAAAGCATCAACACTAATAGTGTGTCTCTTCATGACCTCAGCTGAATAGGGGGATCCTTCATTCCCAGCTCTAGAATAGACTTATTCTTCCTCGCAACTGTAAACCGAACCGTCCAATTTCATGTGAATCACTAATGCAAATTCTATATTAAGTCAGACAGCTGCATTTTCTCCTCCCCGGGGTTTGTTTTGCTTGTTTGTTTGCCTGTCTGGGTGTTATTAGAGGGATTCATATTCTCTGTTTGATGAGTTTCATTCAAAAAATTACATGCACCATTTGAAAAAAAAGAAAAAAGAAGTGGTTTGACACCTGCTCTCACCAAATGATTGTTGGCATGACAGCAAACCATAATATTGGTTGCAGCAAAGCTATGAGTCATCATAAAACCTTTGCTTACAAAACAGAGCAAACAATCATCTGGGTGATCGTGCTAATGAAAGGATTCAGGAGGCAGCTTTTTCTCCAGATGATGATGTGGTGTTTCGTGACGAAAGCTGTCATATGTTGAACGCCACCTTTGAATAGCTCTGAATGTCAAACGGAAGGACGTCTTCATGCTTGATTTGAGAGAGTGCCACGGTTAGTGTGTAATGTGTTCTCGTTGTCCATCTCTTTTTGTCTAGCTTTCTGCCTCCGTGTGTGTGTGTGTGTGTGTGTGTGTGTGTGTGTGTGTGTATCAATTAGTCACTTGTCCAGCGTTGGATGAGACATCAACAGATTTGGCTTATCGAAGTGTCTAATGGGTGACAATCCGCTTAAACTATCATTCATTCATACGCACATACACTCCCACACCCGCCCAACCACTCACCCACCCACCAAAACACACACACACACATACACACACACACACACACACACACACACACATGCAGAGAGAGAGAGAGAGAGAGTCTGAGTGTTCCTCCTTAGCTGCCATGACAACCAAGATGACATCAAAGGGATTCTGAGTAGAATTTGTTTTCTCTACTACAATAAATGATGCACACTTTTATTGGAGGAATGATACTAATGTGAATGTTGCATAGTTTGTTACGATTTCAGTTAAGTTCACTCACAAAAACAAAAGTATCGATTGTTGGATCGTTGTAGACAGAAAGTGCTACATAGAGACAAATTAAGATGACATTAAGAGAGTACATTAAAAAAAAGAAAAACGGTTTGAGAAATGTAATAGTCACATGATTATGCCCTCTCCTTGTGGCTGTCTTCATTTTAGCATAAACACTTCAAGCAGTAAGGTTATGAGCAATAAAATTGATAAACAAAATCATGTTAATCTATTTGCTTCAAGTGATGCTATCTAATAGTGATCGTATCCTTTTGAAGGAAGCAATGGCAAGAAATGAACAGACTACAGTTCTTTCTTTCGTGCTAAAATATTAATGTTTGCCACATACAAAATGTAAAATCTTTTAACTGAGCTGCTCATTGTCAGTCTGTGCATACCCTCATTAAAGAAGTATTTTGTGAATTACGTAGAAAATTGTTGAATGTTGAATGTTGTGATAAAAATATTCACAGAATCTCAGCTTTTCACAAAACCAAATCGGAGCATTGCTTCCATCTTGTGTTCTCAAAGTGAACTGCAGATTTCACTGACAAAAAAATAAATTAAATATTTATTAAATAAATTATGTTACTTAATAAATAAATAAATAAATAATCTAATAGGTTTATTTTGTTTATTTAATTTTATTTACAATGTTAAAACAGTGCAGCCAAACAAAAATAAATAAAACGTTGAATCGTTACATCCAAAAAAAAAAAAAAAAGGGGGGGAGTCAGGGTCAGAACAGCAATATGAGCTTCATGCAGCTACAGATACAAGATTGTCCAGCAATACCTAAAAAAAAAAAAAAAAAAAAAAAAAAAAACAAGCTGACATTTCATGCTTTATAGCCAGAGTATTGAACCAAACCAGATCTCAAGAAATTCAGTCTGGCTCCAGGCTGATATATTCCACCTCTCCACGTTCATCTTCTTTGCTCTTGTGACGTAGTTTGAAAATTGGAGGGATGCATATTAGTCCATTAGTGTCCAACAGAAGTTTCAGGGCAGCGTAATGTAAGGTACAATTTGCCTTTTTGCCTTTCACCATAACTCAGCCTGCAGTAGCTTCTGCCACTTTTACCATAAGGCACTTGTATACAACTAGAAATGTAAGCATGTACAGTCACACCCTGGCTGGTGCGAATACGTTCCCAGGAGCAGCAGGTTGGTATGATCCATCGACACAGTCTGCAAACTTTTTATACAAACATCATGATGCCTCCTGGTAGGAGACAACAACTTTTACAACTCTCGTTAAAAAAACGACTATTCCCATCACTTTTTTTGATTCAGCCAACATGATGCATTGCAGTATAGTCTCTCAATTCAAACCTATGAAATTTCTATGCACTGAGCAAGTTTTATGACCTTATGACTAAGGAAATACATTCATATCCCAGTGTAGAGTTCAGAAATTTAAAATGCACACACTTGATTCAGGCTAGCTGAGCTCTGTTAAAGGCTGAAGAGTTTACCTTTTAGAGATATTTGTTATTCATCTAACAACAGTGCTGTGGTCACGTCTATTTTAGGCTGTATTGTGGTTTTGCTGCACTAATTCAAGTTCACTCAGGCAACAAATTGTTGACGTACAGTACATATGACCGCAATCTCGAAGTGAAACACAAATGGAAAAGGAAAATGTACAATAGCTCCACTTTCATGAACTGGGTTGATAAAACCATCAGGTCAACTTATCACATGGCTTTTTCAGCATATCAGCAAGTCCAGAGGACAACACATTCAATCCTCTTGGCCATCATTTCTAACTTTATCAGATATTTTCCCTGTGTTAACCAGCGCTAGCTAAAAGGAAATCCCAAACATTGTATACAAAAGTAGTTTCTTTTTTTCATTGCCCATTTCAGTATTCAGTTTTACAGTAGTTAAGGCAAAAAGCAGTCCATGTCATGGGCAGTGGCGTCTTGGTGAAGGGGGATCAACAAAGTCCAGTGTGTCAAAGTGAATGTATGTGTGTGTTTTCATGAGCTGTGTGAGTTTCTGTTCTCCTTTGGTCTGCCTTTGATTTGTATTGATGCCAGTCAGTGCAGTCCATTAGAGCATCAGCACTGCTTCTGCAGGCTACAAAACATATCGAGCAGCTAGACTGGCTTTGATACCGTTGAGGGCCATCAGTGCTTACTGTAAAACACCAATATAGATGCATGATGTAAATATAGACTATCCGAGGCTAGCCGACAGTGGGTTACAGGATGGGGGAATCTAGATCCAGTCAGTGTAACAGAGTGCCAGTACGCAACATACTGACGCATTACAATGTGCACGTGCACGTGCACTTTTTCTGTCCATTAGTTCCAATGCAAAGAGTGAGTGCCACATAGTGATTTGAATTGACTCGGTCGGTCAGTGCTTCAGGTGAGTTAAGAGGTCCCGTCGCTCCAGTGCGTGGCCCATTCCTTCTTATGGATGACCCCCGACTTCTCGGTCTGGAACTGTGGCCGGTCCTGACGAGGGATCTTCACCGCATGGTACTGAGGCACTTTGTCTTTGTACTGGGCCCGCCGGAAAAAGCCACACTGTCCGAGGAAGAAAGAAAGGAGGAGAGATGAAAGGGGATAATTAACTCCTTTTCCCAGTTAAGCAGCTTTTAAGTTAGAAAAACATTTTTTTCCCATATTGTATGACAGTGTCACATTCTGTATCTGCTGGTGGCAATGCTTCATTGAGGCTACATCACACTTACATTGAGTGACATATTCAAACCCAAGGTGTCGCTGATCTATGTCTGCAGCATTACATCAATTAGACAACATCTATATGTTTGGTGCATCATTTTATATGCATTTCCCTGTAATTCAGCAGGACATATTTGGTATCTTTGGAAACCCTGAGATTTCCACTAGAATTTAAAATGAAGCTCTTTGGGTGTGAACAAAGCAGCATGCATTCAAACCACAAAACGAACTGACGAGGTTGAAGAGTTTTTAATACTTAATTCAGTATCTACTGTACCCATTACAATACATAGTGAGCCAAGGATTAACCCCATTTATTCTGTAGTAATGCCTGCTGCTCTTTCCCACACAACGATGAAGAAAGAAGTGTTTGGAGACCACGTGTGTACCACAGAAGCCACAGTCAAGGTGGCCTTTCAATAATGCACGCAGGCACTAGAGAGTACATCCACATGCTTGACATTTAAATTCAGCATCAGTCTTGAGTGTACTTGATCCACACTCTGCACCGTCAAAGTGCCATTCCACACATTACCCTGAACACAAACATCTACTGACAAGTTCATTCTGGCACTTGGAAAAAAAAAACCCTTGTTGGGAATTAGATGAGAGAATGAATGAGTGAGGGTACTAAGGAGGATGCAAGTGAATGGCAAACACCTGATGAGGAGAAATAGTTGGAATTTGTGCCAGAATGTACAAGTCTAAATAACTAGTAAAGTCAACAGTAGAGCCATAGCACACAGCAGAGCAGGCATCAAGGGTCCCTGACTGGAAGCGGACTGGATGGTGTTCAGCAGGCACGGGATGGGTGGGAAGCAACAACAGTAATTACACTATGAATGATTTTATGCATAACTACATTTATGCTACACACATCCTAAAACCATTAAGTAGCAGTTAAATCACATTTAAAGTTAAAGTTAAATCACAAAACAGGCTGTTTCAATCAAGATATTTTTTGATTCCCATAAAGCTAACTGGATCATTGTAACTCCTATAATCACAGTAATAAACAAGCTCCAGGGCATTACTGCTATATTGTACAATGGGTGGCTTTCTGACCTATAAGACTGCATAGATTTATCAGCACTCCTCTGTTGATAAAGCATAGCTATCAGTGTAAAACTGGTGTTATGCCTACTCTTGTTGTAATCAGGAAGGTAGTTACTGATCTTTGTTTTCTAATGATTTTATTGTAATGCAAAATAGGTGTATCTCACTGCAGGAAACCTTTCCTACAATATTTGTGCTGTAAACCAAAAGCAAAAAGGTCTTTAAACTGTGATTATTGGTGCTATAACACAAGGCACATCTCACCTCTGTCCCCATGAGGATAGTAAGGAACACTCTCTGTTATTATTGCTTCAATAGCACATCTGTGTTTTTGCGATTATGCATTCCAAAATGTGTTAATGCATCATGCCACACTGAACGCCACCAAGACACACCAGACCGGGGTGAGGGTGCATGAGGAGACGAGAAGTGGGTCTGAGGATTTTTACCGCTTGGAGGGAGAGGGGGAGGGGAGAGCAGGCCAGAGTAAAGTGTTTTTGGGGCTAGGGGTGGAGGGACCCTATAGCTCTGATGCCTGCTTCTCCGCCTCCGAGGGCTGGACCCCCAAATGTGCACGGTAGTACTCCGTCTCATAGTGTTGGCGCCGCTCGCTGCGCTTGAAGAACCCACACTGAGGCAACACATGGCCATGGGGAGGTGAGAAATGATGAAATGGAAGAAAGGAAAAAATGATATGGGAAAGAGGGGATTTAGGAATAAAGGGTCCCCAGACGGGATTGAAAGGAGACAGGGAGGGAAAGAGAAAAGAGTGACAGAGGAAGGGAGAGACAGAGGACAAACACAAAGTACAAAGGAAGAAACAGAGAAATGAGAGTGAGCTGGAAAGAATAAAACTGATTACAGGACAGAGCAGAACAAAGTAGAAAGAAATCAATGGGCTATCACAAAGCACAGACAAAACACAAGAGACGTGGCCAGTGGAGTGACAGAAATGAAGTGAAACTTTGAAAACCAAGTGTGGATACGCTATTGAGGTGTTTTTTTAGCAACATTTGGTTCTTCACTATTGCAGATAAATTAAGTGAGTGGAAATACTGTTTGTTAAACCAGTTTTACATCATAGTATTATGTAGTCTGTTGTACTGCTGCAGAGTTTCAATATTATTAATGTCAAAGGAGTGACTGTGGTTATGCGGTTAAGAATTTTTAGGCATCCTGACAGATAATTGTCTCTGTGTACAAGACGTAAGAAGCCTGTGTGTTACCTTCCACAGTATGCAGACCAGTAGAGTCAGCAGCAGGATGCCTGCCAGGATGGCTATGAGGATGATCCACCAGGGGATCCAGTACTGGTCAGCAAGTCCGGGCTCTGGATAGATCATCACTGGAACCTGAGGAGACAGGGAGGAAACTATTCAATATGAAATCAAAGTGAACAGGTAATTGTGGCAGATTAACCAAAACTGGAGACTGTCATCGCTGCTGGAAGTTAGCAGCTTGTGGTGAAATAAGCAATTAGCGCAAAATAATTGCCTCCAAGGTGCCTCTAAGAACTGTTAGAATTTTTTTGTTGTTTGTTGTTTGTTTTGGTTACTGATAATGACAAAGTGTTAAATGTGCATCAAAGGCAAGATGACCAGTTTACATGAGTGAAAAAATGTCAAAATTGGCAAAATTGAAATTGTGCAAATTTGAGTATCCAGTTCCAAAAATTATTTACTGGACAACATCAGTAACCATGAGCTTTTGTGCTTTGTCAAATTGTGGGTCAGCATCATAATGCATATTATATGAGTCATATAATATGCCAAGTCAAGTGTACTTGTGCATCACATCAATATCTATATCTATATCTGCATCTACATCTGTATATCTATATCTGTACTAAACAAGATTTTTAACTGACACACACCACTTCATAAATCTTCATAAATGGAAGTGGGTCCATTACCTGTGCAGCAGCATCCTTTAACACCAGGTGTTTGATGCTGGACTTCACAGTGATGTTCGCTCTGACCAGCAGCTCCAGAGCACTGACTGCTGGGAACTCCTGTGTGTGTGTGTGTGTGTGTGTGATTGTGAGAGAGAAGAGATGGTGGGAGTAAAAGAGAGAGAATGGGTTAGTCTTGCTGTGCTTCATTTAAGAAAAAAATCATAATTTACAATCATACATAATTAAGGAACACATTACAGACTGTGGGGTCATGTAATCAAAGAATAGTACCTGTGACTCTACAAACCACATACTGACAAATAAAATTCACTAGCAGTTGCAGGTAATCCGTGCACTGACTGCTAAAAAATATCAGTTTGCTCTTTCTAACTCTCTTTAATCACTCTGCTCATGCAACTGCTGCAGTCCAGTCAGGAAGTTAAAGTGAAAGTGGCAGCCATAAAAGCTGGACTGAAGCTGAAATGAAGCATAATGTGCAAAGAGATGAAGCATAATGTGCAAAGCTGATGCAATGATGGCCTCCCTCACCTCTATAAAGGTGCTGTTCCACAGCCTGGCGTGGATTTTGAGGACAGCCTGGTCAGAGAGGCTGTGGAGCGGACACTGGAAGAGCACGCAGCGTGCCGACCCCAGGAGACAGTCCTGGAAAGGACACAGTGAGTTCAGCATTGTGGGACATGGAATCAAAGCCTGGCATAAATGCAGTTTAACACAATTTCAACTGCATGACTTATTTGAGATGTCCTTGATTGAACTTTCTTTGTAGATAAAAGCATCTATAAAAGGAATGGCAAAAAGTTCTATTTTTGACAGTTTTTAATTATCCTGCCCATATGCACATTAGCACGGTTTCAATCACGGATGCATTTGGCAGTAATTGTTTTTATTTGTTTTTCTGTTATTTCTTCTCCTTCCACTTTGCCTCCATCTGTTTCTCTCCCTGTCCTTGCCTGCTCTCCCCCTCCCCTCCGCCTTCCCTCCATTCATCTTACCAGTTTGAGCGATTTGCGTCTCTCTGAGGCTGCCACTGCTGGGGTGGTTCTTCCCACGCTGCCCTTTGTCATCACCTGACCCTCCTCCTCTGGGTGGGAGCGGCCCTTTCTTCCAGCCTGGTGGACATGACAAATATGCAGAAAAAGATGAGTCACCAGCAACAGTAAAGTCACATTCAAGAATGATCCTCAAAATACTGGTGGGGACATGAGGACATTGTCAAAGTCAAAATTACCCTACTGTTGTGTTGCCATTCCCTAAAAGGAAAAACTGTACAGAAAACGCTGTGGCATTAAAGGATAAAGACTAGTTGGAGGGCCTTTCTCAAGCTTCAGACCCACGCAGCGATATTTTGATTCTCCAACAGTGGTGTTGGAGTCAGAGTTGCTACCAAGGCAACCCCTCTGTTTACCCTGAGATGGCCCGGCTCTGGAAGCTCTGCAGCTGAGGGGCTGTGATGAAGTTTCAGAGGGTTCAGGGGTCCTGTGCAGACGGTCTCTGAGTGGCCCTTGAATGTAAGGTTGGCAGGATACAGGAGCCATTTCCCATTCTCCAGCTCATAAGGCCACATGATGTTGAGGAAGGTGGAGCCAGGTGTTTGCAGAGCCTGCCCTGTATTGGCCACCTGACAGGAAGAAGAAGAGGAAGAAGAGGAAGAAGGGTCTTTTATTTTTATTATTGTGAAAAAAACCTTTAATTGCAATAACAGTATAGCACCTCATATTATTGACTATTTAAATGAACATAGGATCATCATGCCAGTATGTCATGTTTCAGTTACATTAGTTAATCAATTAACTGATCACTTACTTTATTGAGACATGCAGTTACTTGTGGTAAATTATCTTTATGTAGCACACACCTAATACGACATTTCTGCTGCATAAAAAATAAGTCATTATTTTTTTATAAACACACACACACACACACACACACACACACAGACATGCACACTCACTCATCTCTCACCGCAAACTCGAAGTCCACAGGGCTTCCTATGTCATCCAGAGTGGTCATGGCACTCTCTCCCCTCACAGCCCCGCTGAAGAACAGCTGGTGAGGACGGGCAAGTCTGCAGAAACACAGGGTCACATCGCCAGTCAGACAGCTGCATACACACTGGCAAAACTTCATAGCTCTTCATAGCGGTTTAAATTCATAAGCCAGCCTGGGATAACAGCATGTCTAATATAGCTGCTAAGAGGAAAAGTGAAAAGTGAAAAGTGAAAAGACCTGTTAAGTCAGATTTTGTCTACTTTTAATGCATAACCACACAGTTCAAGCAAATCATCCCTTTCTAAGCAGCATTTCTAAGCCGCTGGCAAAAGTCTTTGAAGATGTCAGTCAGTTTTAACTGTAATTACACCAAACTGTGGAGGAGGTTTTACTCACCCACTGACAGACAGAGGGAGCTCTATCACCACTTTAGCAAAAGCTGTGGCTGGGGCCAGGTCAGGCTGCTCACTGATACTGAGGACAAAACAAACATGGTGATCCAAATATGATCATTTGGTCTTAGCAAGGTAAAGATCTATGACAAAATTATCAAACTTTGTCTTGAATGAAACAACAAAGGGAGTCACTATGTTGTTTTGAGTGTCAGATGGATGTAGGGGGGCTTACGTTGCCAGTAAGAGATCTACTGTCAGCTCAGTGGTCTCGATGGTGATGTTAGATGTGCTCAAGATGATGGAGAATTTCAGCTGAAACACAAACAAAAGCAACAGATTAATTCAGAACCAGCTACAAACAGAACAGCTCATGGCATTTTGTTTCACTCTTTTTGTGTTATCAATGGTTATCAACAATTACAATAACAGCAATAACTCAGTTGTAAGGATGCAGTGCTGTCCTGCCACTTATTAGCATTATTATTATTATTATTATTATTATTACAGTATTAGGTGTAAATTATTTGAACGATATCATAGTCAGTTGATTTCAAAACATACATTAAATACTTAATACAAAGTCACAAACACAATGTACATTTGCATATTGAAAACAACTGTTACATGCTTGAGTGAGGTCCTTGGTGGAAATGTTGCACATTATGAATTTATATAATATGGACATCTACACAGTGTTGGGATGTTTATTTACTTAGGCAATCTTATTGATTGCCCACCATCTACAAGCCTGTCATTAAGACTACCCTTAAAGTGTGCCAATTCTTGCTCACAGCACTATGCACTAAATTACAGGGAATGCAATAAATTTACTTATGGCATAGTAGTTTTACATAAATATGCTATGTTGTCTAGGATAATTTTGTTATGACATCGTTTTACCTCACCTTAGCATCTCGTTTGACAGGGTTTCCCAGCTCACATTCAGCCCGGGAGCCGTTCTGGTTGGCTTGACACCTCACCTAGAATCAGCCATGACATCAAACAAATACCTTCACATGATGGATCCCACTTTGACACACCAGCTATGAAACTGTTCAATACCAGGCACAAGTAGAATATTCAGAATTATCTCAGGATGCAAAGTACACATGGCTAGGATTTTTCATATAATTTTGCCTGGTATTTAAAGTGTATGTTAGGCTTACAGTAAGCTTATTTTTATAGGGGGATGCATGTATCCTTATGGACCCGTACCTGTGGTGGGGTCCTGGAGCCTGAGTAGGACAGTGTGTTTGGGAGGGAGATGAGCAGCTGCGCAGCATGGGCATCATCTCCATCCTCCTCAGGGTACAGAGGGTCAGAGGGCATGTTGGTGACAGTGATCTCCAGCACCACAGACCGCTGGTCGGACAGGGAGAACACCTGCACATCATCTTCATCTCTGTGTGAAGGCCAAGGAGACAGTGGGGATTGAGATAAAACACATACAATTAGCAATGTAACAAACCCTAACAACTGCTGCCTGCTTCTCTGTGAAAAAAAAAAAAAAAAAAAAAAAAAAAAAAACCCTGCTGGTCTACAGCATTTTATATTACAAGACATAATGAGACATAAACAGCAAGAATGCAGAAAATGGTGCATATGCAGTACACCTGCAGTAAATAGGCGTGACATTGTCTTGGTATGCACTCATACATGCAACCCCCACCTCACATAGGCCACATATTGTGTTTGGCGAGGTATAGGTTGCTAGGCAACAGCACATAACATCAAATCCACAGCCTCACACAGAATGAGCTAGGTAGGTGGGTAGGTGTACTAACTTTGGCAGAGGGGTGAAGAGGTCAGAGGTCGGGGGTCGTGTTCCAAACTGGTAGGTCAGCTTTAGGTTGCTCTGGCAGATTTTGTCTGTGCCACATCCTTCACGCAGGAAATTAACCTTCCAGGCAGAGAGAGAGAGAGAGAGAGAGAGAGAGAGAGAGAGAGAGAGAGAGAGAGAGAGAGAGAGAGAGAGAGAGAGAGATGAAGACGCGCCTGAGTCAAACCGTGCATTCTCCATCTACTGCATGTTGTCTTAATCTTAATACAGCATGAAAACCTGTTGTAGGTCCTGCAGTTTGTTCATTTTTCTGATATTTGAATTGTATTTATTTTAATGTTCTAAGACGGCTTTCTTAAAAAGCAAATTAAGAAACAGAAGTAAAAAGTTAAAAGGACATACAGTATAAAAGGGTAGTAACCATAGAGATGACCAGTGGGCTAGTATGTGAGAAGGCACAGAGATTCATTAAGGTCCCATGTTCAAATGGTCACACCTTTTCCTGTCCATTTAGCTGAGGTTACATGATGCATATAAAATAAATTTCTTCCAATTTTGAGACTGTAGACCTAAACGGGGCCGGGCAGGTTTCATATCAGTTTAAATAACAGAATTTCACTGAGTTCTTGCACTACACTGTATGTCTTTTCCATCTGAAAATGTTTTTGAGCAGGTTATAGTTTTAAATGGAAAATAATGAGTATCCTGCATACACTGGCCTGGGTTACATTTTTAAATTATTGATTCCTTTATTCATGTGCTGTAATATTTTCAGACACTTGCCCCTCCTAAAGCAGTAAGAGTAGCTCTTGTCAGTACCCACCTCAGAGTGCAGTGTATTAGAAGGAGAAACACTCAGAATAGGCGCCAACTTCTCCAGCCTCTTGGCACCTGAATGTCTGCGTGGTGGCACAGGCTTGATTGTATGGGTTATCGCCAGTGTGATGGGACGCAGTTTGTCTCTGATATTTTCCTGTAATCAGAGAGATTATATAAAAAAAAAAAAAAGAAAAAAAGATTAAAGCAGAACATTAAAAACTGAGCTGAATAGTCAAACAAAAGCTTGAATCAATGA
This sequence comes from Myripristis murdjan, assembly GCF_902150065.1. Lineage (NCBI taxonomy): Eukaryota > Metazoa > Chordata > Actinopteri > Holocentriformes > Holocentridae > Myripristis > Myripristis murdjan. Next base: position 11,154,233 of record NC_043984.1, on the reverse strand, counting down.
GAAATAAAAATATTCAGTGTATCAGAACCAAGTGGAAGGTGTTTACGTTCCTGAGCTAAGAAAATTACAAGAAGGGATTACCAGTAATTTATGTTAAACATGCATAAAATAATCAATATAATCCTTCCATCATGTGTTACTGACCTGGAGCTGGAACACAGCACTGGTGCATGCAGGGCGGCGCTGTTCGTGCAGCTCCACCTCCTCTCTCTGAGTGTACTCCGGCTCCAGTGAACTACGACCCAGGAAGTTAACTCGGTGCGGGAGGCCCAACTTCCTACGCTCCGTGTCGGCTTCAAAGTGCACCATCAGGGCTTAAGGGGAGGGAGAGGGGGAGCATAGACAGAGAGATGAGAGAGAGATGGATAGAATATTGAGAAATGTCAGGACACACACAGAGAGCACTTAAAGAGCCCACCAGGGAAGGCACGTTTTTCAATCTCATCTAAGGGAATACAGTATTACACAGCTGTGATTTTATCATAGTAGACTCTTATGTTCCTCATAGATAAGGTTACCTCATATAAATAGAAATGACTTGTGTGGCTGAGTGGGTGTTATAAACCCCCATGGGAAAGCAAAAAGGAGGCTGGTTGTGAAAACTGAGCTACGACTTACTGATGTGTGGAGAGTAGTGCTCTGGGTGGGCTTTGAAGGAGAAGCAGGCCTTGACCTCCACACTAAAAAAGCAAAATGTTGGAGAGTGAATGACAGATTTGTGTTTTTCAGCACGACACTAAATTAGAAAAATTTGGTATTTTGATGAAAGTGCATTCGTAGCATGTGAGCTAAATGATTCAATAGTTTGTTTATCCTAACTTAGTTCAGTTATCCTAACTGTCTGTCACATTATAGCGTCTCACCATACTCCCTCTCTGCCCTTGCAGTTGAACTGCTCCAGATCAATGTTATCAGGCTCAATAGATATCATTCTGGTCACATGGATGACTGGGCGAGACCTTGGAGACAAAGAAACACACAGATGAGATTGAAAGGTACAAAAGTAAGAATTATATAATTAATTATCATATAATCATATAAACAGTTATCAGAAAGCAGTGATTTTACCCTAAGTTTGAATGTGATTGCACACAACAAGTACTAAGGACTCTGGAAAAAAAAGTTTTTATTACTTTTTTTCGCTGGCAGAATTTTTTTGTTTACACATATGGTTTTGGGGTTAAAATATATGATGTTTGAGAGGCCTGAGGGATGATCACATGTGTTCCCCAACAGAAATACAGCTGGCATGCTCCAATGAGGCAAATAGATCCTTTATGAGAATAAATAATATGTAAATTAAGTCAATCAGTCAATCAATTATAAAATAACATAAAACATGAAATCCTTCATGAGAATGGTGCCATTTATTCTCATAAAGGATAGTTGGATATATGTAATAGCATCCAATCAATGGGCTGGGTTTTATAGACTACTGATAACAGGATGGTAAGTATGTATATGATTTGTGATCATATTCCTGTTTCACATGTGTCTTCTTAATGCATGCTTTACAGTAGGCATTTTCCCTGGTTTTACCAATAAAAATTTGAATTTGGGTCTTAAAGGGCAAAAAAATAAAATTTGACTTTAATGTTTCTGGTGTAAATCCATCGTCAAAGACCTTTGAGGATCTCCCACAGGTCTGTAAACAGATGTCATCTCACCTGAAGAGAACCACTGAATCATTAAGCGAGCCCACTGCCAGGTCGGGGTACTGGTTCTTATCAATATCCAGACCACCTGAGATGGAATAGCCAAAACGTTTCACATCAAAGTCACGGCCGTCCAGCACCTGGTGGGGTGAAAAGTACAAACTGGTATCACAGTGGCTGGCAGTTACACAGGCTCTGATGAAATTCACTCCTTCATTCAGTCAGTCAGTCACATGGTCCTTCATTCCTCTTCCTCGTCTTTCCTTGCATCCTTCCTTTATTTTTCCTTCCTTTTATATTCATTTCCTTCCTTTTATATTTTGTATTTTTGTTTATTTGTCCGTACTCTGTTACCTCCATCCTCTTTGTCTTTATTTGTCCTTTCCTTCATTTAGTCTTTGACATCATGTGTAATAGCCGATACATACCTGAGCAGGCTTTGTTTCGATTCCAGCATCTGAGCCTCTGTAGATGAACACTTTTCCATCTCCATCAAATGGTGCTCCAACGGCAATATCTGAACAAATTCAGGAGATTGAAATAAAGTTTTAGCTGTGCATCATTATACCTAAACAATCCATTCAGTGTTGTTACAGCTAGACATTTAGACATTTTCATTTTCATATGTGTAACATCTACAGCCTGACAACGATGCCACTATTTAACACAATTTGGCCCCTTGTGTTATCCCCTTGTTTTAGTGAATTCAAGCTAAAAAAGAGTGACTCTGTTCATCTTTATTACTGTATGAAAGCAATAACAGTCCTCTCACATGCTGTCAATATTAATACCTATTTTGCTCATTGAGCATCTTTTCATACTAATTATTTTGCAGTGAAAAGGCAGCCAATTTAAAGAAACAATTCAGTTAAAAAATAGAAATATTTTCACACTTAGTGCAATCTTTGTATTTTGGGTGAATAGTTGAGATTTGAGATTTACTATTCACATAATTTTACCCAGGAGTATATACTGTCCCACCTCTTTCTGTGCTGACAGAAATATCACTTCAATTTTCACTCAGTTGCTGCCCTTTGGCTTTGTAGGGCGATATTGTACTGGGAAGGAAATATTCCTCTCACCTCCATATCCATCTTGGTCTAGATCACCAATGTTGCTAACTGTCATCCCAAACATGGAGTCATACGTCCCATTCAGACGGATAGGCCGAGCCTGGTCATCCCAGTGACCGAAGGGGTTCAGATACACGTATACAGCCCCACCGATCTCTGCCTTACGGTCAAAGAAATTGGGAGCTCCCACTATCAGGTCTGTCCAGCTAGAAGGCAGGTGAGAGGTGAGAGGTGAGAGAGAGAGGAACACAAAGAGACACAAAGTATATGTATATCAATTCTATATTTCTATCATGTTTTTTTTTATATTTCTAGGTATTTTATAGTTTAGTATCCAAAATGGCTTTCACAGGTAGCTTTAAAATGGCTTTAAAACAGGTCTTAGGAAAAGGCTTCAGAACCCATATATATATATTGTTTATCATTACAATCCCAAAGCTCATGTGTAGCCACAGCCCTCTGTTTTGTGATGGTCATCCAGGCAGACTCCTAACTCAGCATTTCCTCACCCGTCCTTGTTGAGGTCTGTGGTGGCCACTGAGTACCCAAAGGAAGACGCCAGCTCTTCCCCCCAAAAAATGTGCTGCGGCACCAGCCGGTACACATTGTCCTTCCGCAGTAGCACCACCGCCCCCGTGTGATTGGCCCTCGGCGCCCCCGCCACAAAGGTCAACTCTCCAAGGCTCATTATGCCCATGGCCGAGTCCACAGAGAAGCCTGGAGGAGCCGGAGAGGAAGGACGGAGAGGAAATGGAAGGAGGAGGAAGGGTCAGGGGTTAGTATTGACCATGGGGCTCAGAGTCCCCTCTCCTCATGGTATTGCATGTTCTGCTCATCCTGTTACTAATGAAATGTGTGCCTTAAGTGACTATTGATTTTTATGCCACAGTCATGATGGGTGTAAATGTCCCTGGTGCTGTGCTTGCTAGCGGGAGAGTGGTTCTGTGTCCACTGGTAGGAGCCAAAAGGCTGTTTGTGATGTTAAGAGTAGGAGATGCATTGGGCTTTGCCTTATGTCTCAAGAGATTAAAGGTGCCACTGCAATGTATCAGCGGCCTCAGGAGAAGGCAACATGTAAACACAATGGATGGACATTAATCACATTTATAGCCAAAAGGAATCCCACCCTCTTTGTGTTAGACTGTGTGTGTGTGTGTGTGTGTGTGTGTGTGCGTGTGTGTGTGTGTAAGGGAATGTGAGTATGAGCTTGCATATAAATCAGGTAGACTGGACGAATGGAGAAATGGACGTGTGGGGGTTGCAAGTGTTTGCTTCATGACAACATTGTGTTGAAAATATTGTCACGGTGTGAAAAATAGCACATCATACCATACCATTTCACACGGACAAACCAAAACTGAAGTAACAACATGCAAATGCTCCTCTCGTTTTACATGCAGGAGGAGTGAAAAAGGGGGGTGGCTGTTAGTCCTGAGTAAACATGCAGAGGGTCGACTGTGGAAGACAAATGGACACGAACAGCGAGCAGCTCCAGGGTGGCAGGTGTGGAATGCAACAGTCTGCATCTCACCTCCTGTAAAAATCAAGTGACGGAGACAAAGCTGCTACTTTTTCCACACAGGGTGGCTTTTAAGACAGAGGCCAGCTACTGGGTCATCTTTGTAAAACTAAATGGGGATTGGAAGCTTTATTCTGCAAATGCTCTTAAAAGGCAAATGGGGCCCAACTTCAGCCTTACTAATCTGGGGTTAAGTGTAATCTGAATAGACTGTTTAGCTATAGCTTTGTTTTTTATGAAAAGCCCATGTGCAGAACTGACCTTGGACGATGTTCTTATCAGTTAAATTTGGATAAAATGTACATAACAAATTGCGAGGGTACTAAGTATTTTTCTTGCATTTCTCTTTAACAAGCATTCTGTGCAACAACTGTAAAATTTAGCATTGCTTTTGCAATGGGCAAAAATCCACTGCGTTTTGGCCTAAAGCCTTTAGAAAAATTCAGTCCCTGACAAAATACTCCATTTGGCTGAATACCAGTGAAAAATAAGATTTGATGGATAGGCTCTGAGGAGACCTTGGTGGAGCAGCGCTGTGTAAAAAGGCATGGCTGCGTTTATTCTGAAAGACAGAGACAGAGCAACAGAAATGGTCATCTAAAGGTTTTACCTTACCTATCATAAAGGGAATCAGAGCCATCCTGTGTAGTATCATCAGAACACTTATTAATAAAAAAAAAAATTATAAATAGTTACACCTCATTTATTAAGCACGCATATGGGTGGCATGTTATTTGATTAGGATTGATGGAGGCATGCAAGTTATAATTGGAGGCTCAAGGTTCATGTAGGAGTTAGTGCTGCCAAGCAGACAATTCATTATAAGTATGAGGTAAGTAGGTGTGGTGATAAGTGAATAGAGAGATTTATAATAGTAGCAGTAGTTAATGGAAAGGGTTAAGAACCCCAGAAAACATTATTGGTTAGAATTAATTAGGCCTTAAATGGCCATGAGCTTTCAGTTACATTGTATAAAACAAGAAAGAACTCCATTGTCAAATAGGTCCAATAAAGACGACGAGGCAATCTTCAAATTCTATGACCTATGAGACATGATCACTAGACAACCTACAGTAAATATCCACAGATTAGTGACAACGCATCTTGGAACCCCTTCTTCAAAAAGACACACATTCAGTGAAAGGTCTTTCTGATACACCCTTGTTAGTTAAATGCATTTAGTCAGTAAATCAGTCTCGTTAAACTATGAAGAGCCCATCTAGAAAACGTCGGAGAAAACCACCACCTACCCTGGACAGCTGTGTATGGGCTAGACACACACATGCAGACTGACACACCGGCTAAACAGACTATAGACAGGAGGGACTACAGACAAGAGAGATCGACGGACAGAAACACACCCTGCTGCTACTAAAAGAGACAACCATGGCTGTTCCAATGCCAAATCCCCAACTAGTTGGCAGAATTACTCCAAAAATATGAAACAAATAAAGAAAAAGCAAAGAAAAAAGTGTTAAAATAAGTGTGCTTGAAACTCTGAAAATTTGGGGTGGCTGTCTCTTTATAACAGGGAAGGTGATAATAAAACATTACAGATTGTACACACACTAGAGGTCTATAGGAACTAGAACAAAGGATCAAGACAAAGACGGAGTAGACGGTGAGGCTATTCCCACTACAAGCCCAAACAACACCACCTCACGCCTACAAACCTAAGTAGCTATTATGAGCTACATCCTCAAACGGTGTGGGCCGGCTGGAGGGCTCCAGAGTTTTGTACAGCAGCGCATCTTCAACAGGGCTAGCCATGAACAAGAGCCCTACGGCCCAGACAGGAAAAGAAAAAGATCGAAAGAGAGAGAGAGAGAGAAGTGTGGGGGGAGTGAAGGGGTGGTGGAATGGTGAGGGGGAAAAGAGTGAAAAGAAGGAAAGGGGGGAGAGGGAGGTGCAGGTGAGAAGGGCTGTGACTGATTGGTGTTTTGGCATCGTGGCGGCGCGGCAGTTTTAATTTCAAAACCGCTGGCCACCTGCTGGAAAGACGACTTCTCAGACTCAGATTGTACCCAGAAGTATTTTTTGGTGCCCTCGCAACACAAATGTTTTCTTTTTTGCCATAGGAGGCTGGTGGAGGAATGAGGACAGCAATGTCAGTGGGTGGATTGATATTATAAATATTTCACTCAAAAAGGCAGCAGGGGAAAAATGTTGGAAAACTGACGCTGTAAGGCATTGTATCCACAACCAAAGTATTCATGTCAGGCCAGATGGAATTCTAGAGTTTGTTTGACAATGTCCACCCATATTAATGTGGGAAAGTATTTAAAAAATTAAGGTGGAGGCATATTCAGGGCATGGTGAGTCATATACAGACGGCATCAGCCAAAAGCAAGCCCCCAAAGGATGACAGGGACAGAAAGCTTCCCTGCAAATGGTCAGAGCCAGCTTTAGAGTGATAGAGCTAGTCTTGGGGTGATACTGGCAGCCGTGTTAGAGGGACTCTGGGTGCAGTCTGAGCTGTGGCGTCGCCCCTCCTTTGCCCTCTCTTTCTCTCCTGTGCGCAGGCAGCAGTGAGCAGGGAGGGCGGATCCTACCCAGGTAACTGTGGTAGGGCACAGGGATCAGCTGGGCATTAAGCTGTTTCTGATCTGCCACCTCGTAGGGCCCGTCGTCATAGAGACCGAGGTCAAGCAGAGTCTGGTTTAGCAGCTGGACGCGCATCTCACCTAGGATAGAAACAGGTGAGGGCACAGCAACATACACAACCACTGGCACACTCTCACACACAGGCAGAGGCACACTGACACTCTCACATGGACGCATAACCACACATATTCTCACATATGACTAAATCTATTTCTATACAGGCAACGCACACTGAGAATATAGTCTTTCTCAGTATCTACAGGGCAAAATGCAGATTAAAAATTTCTGTCATACCATGTAAATTGTGACATGAGGCTACATTATACAGTAAAGCATATTATTGATTGCCTGTGTCAGACTGTGGCAACAATATACATCAACCCAGTAACAACGTACCGCAGCAGATCAATCTCAGTGCTTTCTTTGATTACCAGCCACCACTGATCTGTATGAATGCTGTGTTCAATCAGTAGAATGGCTTATAAATCAATTAGATATTGCTTAGACCCTGATAGAAGCTCAATGAAAAGAATAGCAAATTAGCTCGAGAACAATAGACGGTCTGAGGATGAGCTCTCTTTCTTTGTTGTCATTCCAAATGTGGAGTATTACTTCATTAAAAACTGAACGTGAAACATTAGAGGAAAAAAATGATACAGTTTTGAGCATCTATTAATAATACAGCAATAATATACAGCAATCATCATATATAGAAATCAAGAGGGTAAAATGTCCACCGTTAATATTTCATAACAAAAACATCTATATATCTTCAATATAACATCCACATATCATGGAAAAAGGTGTAGTTCATTTTCTCATTTTGTTTTATTGTGTAATTTAAATATGACATCATTCACCATATATAAATCTTTATACTGCATCAAAGTCACTCCACTGAAAATGCATTATGAAAAGTTTTCACTTGATGAAACTGCCTATTATGAGCTATTTTTCTAACTTCTTTATAATCCATGACAGTGAAACTCCCTCTAACAGCTCAGGCTCAATGATCCTGTAGGCCAGACCAGCCACCTTACCTTTCCAGTTGTACGTGCCCGGAGCCCCAAACAGGATAAAGTTGTTGTCTGGGGTAAAACTGACGGACAGGCCCTGCTGACAGAAGCCAAACTGCTCGTGTCCCTGCGGCCGGCCCTCACAGAACTTCCACTCCCCCCCATCCAGATCATCTCGCTCTGTCAGATCCTCACTCAGGACATAGCAGCGCCCAATCGGGTCTCGTGTCTCTGATGGTTGTTTTACACGCTGCCGAAGCTCATACAGGTGAGCGCAGGTCTGGTAAAAGACGGGAAATGGCATTATTATATTTATTAACTGTTGTGCTTGATTTTCAAGACTGACTTGTATAAAACAAAAGCTGCAATCACAATATCAGACAATGCAATTCTCAATCTGTTCTTATTGTCACATAAAGGTCTAAGATATTTGTGATAATGTCTTTAATGAACACTGAAAGATAATTGCAAACCCAATACAATGTAATTGACAGTTCAACCAAAGCTGAAAATTTGTAGGAGCAAATCTATGAAGTCTTGATTTTCAGATAGGAAACAGAGGACCCGGCACTGTCGCATTTATGTTATGTGGTCTTCACTTACCACCACCTTCCCTCCGATCCCCTGACTCTTGACAGTAACTCCCAGCCACTGGTTGTCCTTGCTCTCTCTGTCCAAACTCACTGAGGGAAAACACAAAAGGGAGTGGTAATTATAATGGTTTCCATATTGTAAAACATCCAGAATCTGGCAGGGGGACCATATTCTATCTTATTCACTATTCTGTAATACAGTGCAAAATTAGATGTCTTATTCAGATACGAAAGAATGTAAATGTAATGGCTAAAGCGTTCAAAGATGAGAGACAAGTGAAAGCCAAGAATAATATGAGTGATTGTAATAGCTGTGTTGTCTGCACGCTCACCTTCTCCATCAATATCCACCCTCTCACAGTCGTACTCCTCTGGCGTGATCGGACACCTGAACAGGGCTCCAGGCCGGCTGCCCTTTAACCTGCCCAGCCCTGCGGCCTGCGGCGCACCCACCAGGAGCCTAAAGGAGCATCATGAACACTTTCTTGTAATACCTGATGTCAAAGACTAGATGCTGAAGTTGTAAAGGTACTTCGGGTACCACGATGACGAGGAGTGTGTTTTATTTTCATTTTTCCGGGTCTGAGGAAAGGAAACTCATTTGGTGTTGTATACAAACCATAGCAATAGGTGAGGACTTACTGTTGATTTGGCACTAAAGAGTAAAAATGAATATAACAACTGTTACAATGTTAAAAGACTATTTAAGATGGTAGTATAACATAAGTGGATCATGACAAGACAACCCTAACCTTATAGCACATCAAAGTACAGCAAAATCATGAATATGACAGTTGTGCATCACCATTGTGCATCACCTGTTCTCTTGTTATTTTCCATGTAATTGTTGGCACCATTCACAAAATTCCATCAAAAAATAAAACGAATTTGGCCATTGCTCCAGCTCAATCAAAACACCTCTTAAATTCTGCTGAAACTACGCAAAATAAACATTGCTGTCACTCTATCTTGAATTGAAATGCATTCAGAGCTGTCCCGCATAACCCAAGTGAGGTTGCGTTGCACAAAGGCTCTGTAGTCATCAGCATTTATTCCATCATCACTCACTACTTGCCTTTCTTTCCAATCTTTAGTATTAAGGCCAGAGAAAGTTTTATTCACAGTGAGGTGGGTGCTGATATTTTGGGGGCGGTGGCGCTGCCCTCTGCCTTATTAGGAGTGGCTGATTCAGGCCAGGAGGCTATTTAAAAACCCGCCGTTGGGCTACATTCCACCCAATGCTGTCAGCCATAGCATGTGCATGGAAGCGAGACACAGAGAAACAAGGAGAGGAGAAAGGAGAATGGAAGATGGGAAGAAAAAACGGCAAAAGGGGAAAGGGATTGAGAGAGAAAAGAGTGAGAGTGAGAGTGAGAGCGAGACGGCACAGAATTGAATTTTGTAGTGAAGACAAGAATAGAATAGAATATGTTGAACGAGAAACAGCAGCTCTGAGTTGGGTGGAAAAACAATAGTCATTAATGTGTACCTGCTCATGTATAATTGCTATAGTAAAGTTACCCAGGAATCTGTGGTTTGATACTAAGGATTACCCCAGTAGGTGTGTGGATAAGGTGTGTGAGTGCGTACAAACAGCGATGACCGTGTTCCAGTTTCCCACCACCAGCCCTCTAGTATCTGCCTTGTTATTTGTAACACACTTAAATTAGAGCCCTGTCTACGGCTGGGAAGCATTTTTGGCTATAAATATGGTCCAGCAAGCTGATAGCGCTGGATTGGACGGCCCATGCAGAGAAAAACAGACAGAGAAGAGGAGATCTGTCCTATATCAGCCATAACAAGCTTGTTGACAAGAGACGGTCACATCTCATGATTGCACAGCACTGATTCCTTTTTTGTGCAGGGTAATTCAGTTTTGCTCATGTGTTTGCTTTCTTCTTTAGGCAATTTGTTTGCTGACCAAGAATCCTTAAAGGAACAGTCCCACTTACCTCTAATGCATAACAGATCATTTCCAAAGTGTATCTATTCACCCGCAATGCTTCAGCAGGAAATTCTCCCCAGCAAAACTCTTTGCCCCAAACTCACAAGCGGTACTCCACTACATTTCTCTGAAGGTTCGTTTCTCATAACTGTTAAGCATGGCTATGAAGTCAGCTGTTGATTTTTTTTTTTTCTTTTGTAAAATGTCACACGCTGAGTTCAGGAGAAAAAACGATCACAGTACCCACTCAACACTAGGTTTGATGTAAAAGCACTATAGCTACTTTCTCCAGCTCTGTGAAAGAAGCATAAGCAAGACATTCACTTTCAAAGTAAAGAAAAAAAAATCCATTTTCAAAGAAAAACAAGTAAAAAGAGTTACAAGGTTCTGTAAGTGCATTGTGAAAACAATACAACAATGCGTTTATATGAAAAAGTGAATGCGCTTTTAAATATGTAATCAAGTACTCCGGTACTTAGCTCAAGTAAAAATTTGACTGAGCAACTATCATTTATAGTGGAGTAATATTTGACCAGGAGTATCTATAATTTGACTCAAGCAATGAGGTTTTGTTCACCACTGCAAAAATTATAGTGCTGGATAGATTTCACTACAGCTCAGTGGAAATAAAAGAAACATATATATATATATTTTTTGATTTATACAAACTATTAATTTTCCAGGGCAAATCCATGTGCTTCTCCTAATGAGCAGCAGAGTCCTAAGCATTATCAGCACCACACTACAGGCAACAGATGGCATGACACATGACACAGCGCTGTTGTATTTAAAGCTGTTTAGATAGTACCACCTCATCTGGACCACAGTTAGAGATTGGGGCAATACACAATTTGAAAAAAAAAAAAAAATCTTGTTTATCTACACAGTTTCTGGCTTCCAAGAAAGGGTGTGTGCTGCCTGGAATATCCTAGAACCTGCAGCTGTTGCCTTCATCTATTGTCTTAGCTTAGTCTCTTAATGATCTCTATGATTCAAGACATATGACAAAGCAACTGTGGAGAAATGGTGGTTTGAGGGTTAGGATGTGGGAAAATAAGAGAACAATGCAAGAAGATCAGATGGCTGTATATCCTAACACCTTTCCTGTTTGACACCAGGGGCAACACACCTTCATTCCAACTCCTTTCCTTCCACCACTGGAAAAACCCCTACACCAGTCACACAGTTACAGCGGCCACCTCTGAGACATCCTGGCCTCTCTGCTCCTTCCTGACATGCATAGCACTTCTCTTCAAGTGCAGCCATGCATGCCTTAAAAATGACTCCCCTCACCTTAATGAGTAAGAGCCTCTACTGAACCATGGCATGACATCTGACACGAACTGCCTGGTCCATAAAATATCACTGGTATGGTGGTCCACGTTATTAACCCTGCCAGACAATATTAATCTAATGCTAACACGTGCGAACGAAAAAGGAATCTGGCTAAGAGAAGCAGCTTATCACTAAAAAAGTCTGACAAAATCTCAACCCTCTTATAGCCCAGCATTCCAGGAGGCTCTGTTTTATGTTGAGGAGTTAAGGTGATACCTCCCTCTCCCCCATGTGTGTAGAAACACAGGCAGGTGTCAGAGTGTGAGGGTGGGAGGTCTGTAATACAGAGAAGATGAGAAGGGAGCTGGAACGAATGGCTCCAAACCGCTTTATCTAGCTGGCGAAGACATAATATTTAGTCGACCGTGTAAGCTTCACGTCCGATGTAAATGATTTTTGCAGCGAGAGAGCACCTCATATGGGATGAAACCAAACTACTTATGGCACTAATCAGGTTGGATCCAGTTCCTATGTAGTGAAGAATTTTTTGCACTAGCACATGCGTGAAAATGCAAGGCAGTGGCTGTTAGGCTGGTGAAACGTATTCATTTGTAGGTATTTCACTTCACTGGATCTGTGTATAGGAATGGCTGAGTGATGTATAGAGTTTTACAGGATATGCTCATATTATTTCACCTAAACCACAGACATTATGAAGTATCCGCTCATTAGAGCTGTGTAACATCAGCCAGTCAAAATGCATTTATCTCAAGCTGCCTCTCTTGCTCTTAAATCCCAAATTTGACACGGATAAAATGTCGTTGGGTGTGCAACGATTTCCTTTCTTCACCCCTTTCCTCAGTTCTTTGCTCATCATTCAGGACTGAGTCACAGATAGCAGCATCATCCACACTGATCTCAACTTCCAGGCTCATCTTTCAGTAAGCCCACGTTTGACATGGATTGAGGGTAGTGTGTGTGTGTGTGTGGGTGTGTACGTGTGTGTGTGTGTGTGTGTGTGTCGTTGCCAGTCCACCCTCAGACTGGGGGAGATATCTGGGTGTTGAGTGTGAGGGTGACGGATTCTAGCGGAATGCCCGCATGAGCCCAGACGCCACGGAGCTAACACCACCGTGACGAGGCTGCATGTGAGGGTTAGAGTGTGACTCTATGAATGTGTGATTGTATGAATATGAATATGTGCTCATGTGTGCATTTGTCTGTCTGTGTGTGTGCTGTTATGTAGCCCTAATGAAGGACTTTCTGTCAAATCCCTTTTTTTATGAAACGATAAAAAAAAAAAATAAAAAAAATCATTAGCCTCCACAAATGGCTCAATTGCTCCTCTTTTTCCTCTTTTCCTTTGAAACAGCTTGTTGGGGTGGGACTTAACACAAAAGGGCACCTTTCAAAAATGTTAAACCAATGGGAGAGAGAGAATGGCACCTTTATTTTATGGGAGGGGCATGTTTGTGCAAAAATAAGTTTTTATTGGTTAATGTATGCATGCGTGTGCTTGGTGGTAAGTCTGAATATTCATGAGTATATACAGAGTCAGTTCGGGATGCACACATAATGGTATTCTGTGGTTCTCAAATAACAAATACAGAGCTTTCAATTACAAAAATCTCCTGCAGCTCACACATGCCTTTGCCTATTTGATACTAATTTATTGCCATTGACCGAGAGGGGGATTGCTATCAAGGTCATCTGCTATTGAAACATAGCATCCCCTTATATCTCCCCCCACTGTCATCCAAATCACTCCTGTTCCTTCCTAGCTGGCCCTCACACGCGCGCCCACACACACACACACACACACACACACACACACACACAGAACCCTCATTACTCTTTTACCACTACACCCTCATTCCCATGTGTTCACTGAGGAGAGTGTGTGCAGTGACCCCAACAATCATTCCCTCCATGGTCCTGTCCGCCCCTCCCCCATCTAAACTCCATCCACTCCTCCCCCACTCTGAGGAGTCACACCCCTGATTGGAGCCTCCCATACAAGCAGTGAGAGAAGAACAAGACAACTGTGTCATCGCACTGATGAGATGCATTCATCACCAGAATTCACAACAGAATTTTATCCCAATGGACATTTTTTCAGTACATAAAAGACACTACACTAAAACAAGACCACAAATGAAGTGAAACTGTGGCAACTGCTAATGTCTGTCCCAGAGTCCATCTCAGCTTATTTCATAATTTTTTAGATCTTGACTTAATCTTGTATCTCTTCATCATGTGGCTGCTAAAGTTGCTATCCACCGTCTACTGGTATTGACTTTTAAAATCCTAACAAATAATTTTTTTCATATTACTTTCACGACTGAAAGATTGGGCTCACACACATAATAACTGAGATATACTTGCCACTTGCAACTGAACCAAACTGCTCACAACAAACTTGCATGAGAAAACAAGCTCCCACGCTACCATGAGGTGCCAGTAAAAACAAACACAGAAAAAATAAGTTGCAGCTTTTGTAGTTTGCTCCCTGATATACACTGGAAAATAGATTAGTAGTGTGCACAGTGCATTTGGATTAAATCATGGAAGCCTGGACATGAGTGGCGCTATAGACTGAAGAGGAAGTTGGAGGTGAGTAGCTTATTGCCATTCATTAGATCATAATCATTTCCTGAATGAGCATCTTGTACTGATGAGCTAAATGTCCACGCTGGCTAGACCAAGACCTGCCAACAAGCAGTGACTTGACTCAATTGTATAATTGGGCCTATAATCAGGGGGAAAGTTGTGTTATGCAACCTCGTCCTTCAGTCTTGTCTCCATTAAGCTGAAGAAATTTGAGAACACTGTTTTGGCGTTCCATCAACACTACACCACACTGGTGTTTTCAGGTTATTTCCCAAAAGCCCAGCATCCACCCTGAAACGCCCCAAAATGCTTGAAGTCTCTTAACATGTGCAGGCATATGTGCATGGCGTTCCCATGCCCAATACTTGACTGCAGAAAGATGTTTTCAACATCAAACACTTTTTGTGTCAACTTAGAGTGGACAGAAGGCCAAAATGAAGAAAAACTATGTGCTCAGTGTGGACATGGCCTTAGATATGTAGTGTTATCAAGCTGAGGAAACCGCTGCTTATCTTATCTTAGTTCTTGAAAAGTTGATATCATCGTGATTTGTCTGGCAACGGCAATATGCAAACATGTAACGCACACACTCACAAACACAAAACAAAACCTCTGCAGAAACCTGTCATTTCTAGAGAATTTATAGTTGTGTTTTGGTTTGGAAATGCAGAGGCAACACATAATGCGTCATCATTAAAATCAGATGTAACACAGAGAAACTTGTGAGAGAAAAATGGGATCAGAGCGGGGGAAAAAAACAGTGAAAGGCACTTCAGAGACAAACGGGGCAGCCACAACAGCTCCCTCTCCATCACCTAGTGAAGGGCCACTAAGTGCACACATCATCCAATCACTCCGCTTAAGGGGACAGAAACCTTTTTAGACTTTTAATATCAGTGTGGAGATCCATTAAAAAGGGCACGTGAAAGTATTTAAGTGTGGACACTCTTTCTGTAACCCAGCCCTTCCCTGGAATGTTCCAGGCGTAGGCAAAAGAGTAGCAGAATAAATGCTCTTGCTGTTACTCTTCATGCCGTTTCTGGAAGCTATTAACATTTACGAAATGCTAAATCAAACACAGCCTGAGCATTTCTTATACATGGAGCCATTCCCTCTTGTTTCAAGGACATTTAATTTATTGGTTTACTAGCCATCCCTCTTCATCCATTATCTCACATCCTATAACATCTGTCCATTCAAGAGTAATGTGTCACGGCTGTTCAGTAGCCAGTGACTCTACAGGATCAGCATGGGGGTCGGGGGTCTCTGCGCCTTCTGTTGTTATCCTGAGGCCAGGCTGTGACCTCTGACCCGCACATACACACACACAAACACACACGAGCACAAACACAAAAGCAAACATGTATGCAGGCATGCAGACATGAACATGATTAACAGAGGCATGAATGTTCATGGACAAAGTATTGAAAATATATAAATGAACACACACACACACACACACAGATAGATACAAACAAGTATGCACGCACACCAGACAACAGAAGGCTGTGCAACAACTGTGTAAACCATGGATCAACACGCTGACTGCAGACACCAGCCTGTCCAAACTCCACATTGTAACAATCAGTCTATAAAATGGGACTGACAGGTTTCAGAAGATGACGTTTTCACACCTGACTCTTTTTCTCTCCAGTTTTACTGACGGGAGAACGACAGCTGAGAATGAGATGACCGGACCATGACTCATCAAGTCGTTTTATTCCAACATCTCAACTGAAATGCCCTCTCTCTCTCTCGGTGTCTCTCCTTCTCTCACTCTCTCTCTTTCTCTCTGGACAGGAGAGGACAGAGTTGGACAACGCACAATAAACAGAAAGAAGGACAGAAACAGCTGCCGCTCTGTGTGAAAACTCCTTTGGGATGTGCTGGTTGACAGCCCACAGATGTGACTCATCTTACTTTACTGAGTTCCACAAGGACAGAATGAAGTCAGCTCTGGATGGGTTTTAAAAACTGAGTAAATACTTTGCGATGACTCTCATGGCACTGTAGCAACAGATCAAAAGGAATATTTAGGGTCTAAATACAGATGATATGCTTCCCTCTGGGCGACTGTAACAGCAGAGAATGGTAACCTCATCCCTGCTGCACATGCATCTTTAACAAGCCCTGATCTCGCCACCTGTCCCGCTACTGATCAATAAGTGAAGGGCCATTTCCAGGCATAAATGAGGTAATGACTGCCCCTCAGGTCCAAAGTGTAAAGAAAACAACCCCTGCACCGCATCCTTCCTCTCCTTCTATTTATCTATCTATTTTTAGTCTCAAACAGTGCTTCAAGTTTAAGTTTCCTCTCCTCTTATTTTCCAGTACGTTGTATATTGCTTTAAAGTGTGCTGTTAGTTCAAGTCATTTACATCAACTATAATATTTAAAATCACATTTGCCATATGGAGATATTGGATAAAAAACCTTTGATAGAAGCAGAGCTGCACTTTAAAAAGCCAAATCACCAACATTAACTGATCATTCTCTACCCTGCCAACACAATTACAAGGAAAGAAACACAGACACAGAGAGAGAGAGAGAGAGAGGGAGGGAGAGAGAGAGAGAGAGAGAGAGAGACAGAGAGAGAAGAATAAAGACATATACAAACAGAAAAAGGGAGAGGGAAGCAAAGACAGACACAGAGAGACATTTCCATTAATTTCCCACCTAATTGCAGAATAAAGATTGAAGCGGGCTGCTCCTAACTGCTTCTTTTCCATTCTAATCATATTGGTCCCTGTGGCTTTCTCTCCACATCAGTGATCAGGCCTTTCCCATGAGGCCTTCCCTGCTGTGGGGCGAAAACCTGGTGTCTCCAAAAAACCTTAAATGATCAAGAAATTAGAGGAAAAACAGCAATGTTTACCGACTAACAACCATGTGCTTTTCATGTTGCTTTTTTTCATGAATCCTCATATTCCAGTTGCAAAAAAAGAAAAGAAAGAAAAAACAACTTGGAAACAGGAAAATCTCCAACACTGGTGTCACTGTGTCATGAGTAATCTGTCCCTGAAAAAGGCGTGTTAGCCAAAACATGATGGGTTTCTAACTGTTCCACAATTGACAATCCAGTGGATAAAGGCTGTTTAATGGTTTGTGGAGTTCCCTTTTCCATCCCCTCTGAATAAACCTTTACACTGCAGTGTTTTCAGGAAACATGTATAGCACATTCATGTCCAGTGGCATTTTACAGCTAGGAATCTCCCATTTCTCTACCTCCAACTAGGCAGTAAATGACACAAAAGCATCTGGAAAAATGATTCATATTTGCACACAAAGGTAAATTAATCCCATTTTAATGCTACTTTTACTGTGAGTGCTTCTTTTAACCGCAAACCAACTCTGGCAAATGTAAAACTGAGGTTATGATTTACCCAACTTGACTGTACAACTTGGCTGGGGTATGTATGATAAGGCCATTACACTATAAACATTTTTCCTTCCTGTTGGCTACTTTACTTCTCATATAATGATCGAATATCCTCTCAAGTATTGACTGATTCAGCCTTATATCTCAGCTGAAACAGATTCAGAGCACCGGTCCCATTTAATATTTAACATTAAACTCCATATGACACAGCATATTAATCATGGCACATGCCCGGCCGATTCATATTTTCCAGGAAAATTAAACGGTTAGTGTAAGTGGGCTGGTACAAAAAAAAAAGACAATGACAATGACAACAAATTATATCTGTATAAGGATATGAAAAGGCCCGAGTAATGAGACCATTTACAGTAAAAGGCTATTCTACAAAATTCATCCGCCAATCTCTTCTTATAAATATCTTATAAATAAATCTTCTTGTAAATACAAAATAAGCCCCCACATCCCTTGTAATTTCCTGTCCCGCATTAGCTATTCATGGCATTTCTCCGATCTCAGTTCAGTATCAGTTCCCAGTACCGCTGTCGTCAGACGATTGATTAAACTGCGGCTTTATCTTTTAAAGTGCGCCCAGATGCACGCACACACGCTCGCACATACACACAAACATGCACACGCACGCACATATATGATTGAAGGGGAGGCCTGTCGTGATTTATTCATCTCTGCAGCCCCCCCTCCATCCTCCACTCCCACCCCGACATACAGACCATACCTCATCCATAGTTGACTGCATGAGTCAACTAGAGCTAGTGCCTCACCAGCTGAGCTTTTCATCAGATGAGCGGGAAGACAAAACTCAAAGCAGTTTATGCCTAATGAGGGATATAGTGAGACTCTAGAGAAGTTGCTAACAGATATTTTGGATGAATGCTGGATGACCTTGGCGCTTGATCGAAAATGTTTTGCCAACTGTCTCAGGGATGCAGCATCAGCTCCTTATTCCCTCTACACACTGACTAATCGGGCCTCATTTCCACTCCTCCATCGGTGTTTCCACCTGACTCTGCAGATTGTCCCTCTCCCCCCAGTGAGCACGTGGTCCGCAGAGTAATATTCCTGAAAGCTCTCACGGCCGGGCAGCGCTGCTTCCCACTGAGCTTTTATCTGGGCCCGGGCAGGCCAATGGAGGAGCTGCGAGAGAATGCTAAGTAGACAGAGAATAAGTGGGAGGCAGTAAAGAGCGGTAACATGGAGACTTGTTGGTGTGTGTGTGTGTGAGTCTCACACTGTAAAGCACCTAGTCCTTTCTGATCTCTCGTATATAAATAAGCACTGCAGCTTCTACATTTACGAGGCCATCACATGAATGGCTGCAGGGAGCTTGAGCAACAAGACTTAGGCCTACTGTGGGACGGACTTAAAAGGGAGAGAGCAGGGGAAATATAATGAATTGAATTAGGGAGGCAAAAGGGGAAGGTTCATTGTCAACTCTTAAGCCAGGGCTCAAAAAGCTGCTTTTATTTGCCCATTTTAATGCAAATCAGCCCACAGAAATTGTTCATTGTGTTTCCAAAGTGTGAAGGAGTTATGCTGTGCCTCATTTACACCCATTTAGAAGTGTGTTGCACAAAGGCAGCCACACTGTAAGGTGAAGAGGATATTTTTCTGTACCATTGAAAGTAAACCAAAAAGTGGTGTGGGTTTTCGTATCTTAACTGCAAAACTGTGAGTCGTTCACTACTAATGTTTTAATGCAAAGAAGTGAATGCTATCTCCAAAGAATGTCCAGCCTTTCTTGGGCTCTTGTGACTTCTGATGCAATTAGTAAAACACTTTGGATGTCATCCAAAAACACAGCCACACTTGCAGCTTCATGGCTGACTTTTAAGAGTTGTGTGGTTAATCAAGCCTCTAGTTCAGTGAGTGGATTTGTTCAGCTCCAGAAGATGCTGTTTTAGCATCTCAGAGAGCCAGCGAAAGCCAACTCCGCACTACATGTCTGCGCTTATATACCTGTGGCTCCACCAGCAGCAATATTGGGCATTCCTCCTCAGAATGGAGCCATACCAGATCCTATGGATGTAAACACGAACCTCACAGCAACCTGAGAGACTCAGCTTTCCCTGTCTATGGCAGCAATGCTACACAGCGAACTCAATAGCCTGACAGTGTGAAAAATTAATACTAAAAATGCTGTCAAAATCTCAGTAAGCATGTGTTGTGTTGGTATCCAAGCATCCAAAAACGAATACGCACATTGTTAAGAAGAAAGCACATTCTTAAAAAGGCATTCATTGTTCATTGTGGAAAAATGACCTTGTGCGTGTGTGCAGACAGAGAAAAAATCCATGCCAGACTTAAAAGGGGTAATAATCATTGCAGCAGAATAAATAAGTGAAAAATGCCCTCCAAGGCCAAATATAGATTTCTCAGCAAAAAAAAAAAAAAAACACTAGAGGATTTGTGACCGACATCACAGAGGCAAAGGAGCGCTGGCCTCCCCCAACACTTGTCAAAGCACCGTGTCAGAGAGAAAAAAGCTTGACATTAAATCCAAACACAAGTATAAACAAATGACAAGTGACTCTAAAGCTAGATGCTTTCCAGGATGCATGGACTATGTTGAGTATAGTATGATTTACATAGCTTTGGCAAAGAGACAAAAATGTAGATATGCTGCATGTGTCATGCCAGTGTAGTGACCCTGTATAGCACCTATACCCTAGATTAGAAAGTGAATGGGTAGAACCGGCATGGGCCTTTGTTGGCCTGTGGTTCATAGCAAATCAGAGTATTTCTAGGTGGTTCACCTTGCCAAGGCAACAGCTGTCGTGCTCACTGATGACTGGCAGAAGAGTCTCTTTAAATAACTTTATTGAAACCTCCAATATACAAAACAAGCACCTGGCTGTTTGGTGGATGTCTCAGTCACGGTGTGTGCAGTTCACAGCAATAACAAAGGGGGAAGTTATAGTTAAGGCATGAAATTAACGAAAATCATTAGCATGCTACTAAAGGTAATCCTTAATTAGCTGCATTATTGTTAATGTCCTGGCAAAGCCAACCAACAACCTATAATTACCAACTCCTCCCAAAATCAAAATTTTTTTAAGTCAAAATTGGGAACCACATGGATATTTTCACAATTTCTTTTTTTTTCATTTTCTCGTGAAAACAGAACATGTTTCCATTAGCCATGCAACAGTTCTCTCAACTTAAAACCGACAATGCCGTGACATCAGCTGAACATTTACAGCTGTTGCCATGGCAAGGTGAACCACCCAGAAATACTCTGATTTTCCATGAACCAAAGACCCACGCTGGTTCCACACTGATTCCATTTTATTTGGCCAACACCCAAGCAGCAGCACTCCTAAGTGTCTTAGGCGGTAAAGGTGTGAGCGGTCACCTCATGGGATGTGTGATAAAACTGTGCAAAACAAGACAAAAGGTGTATGAGGGCTGGATTATATGTCTACGTCAAACCGTCGCCATAGCAATGCAATAGTTGTCTAAGGCGCCGAAAGAATTTATAGTTCTGCTTTGGAGAGTCTGTGTGTAGACCCTGAAATGCTTGACAGTGTCAAGTTTTTATCAAGTACGCAGGGGCAGATTATGTTTACATTATCTGGAACAGAGAGTCCACTTTCGGACACAATGGTGGTGTCCAAAGTAATGTTAGGGATATTTCTCGCCATGAATTCTGTGTTATTTGGCAGTGTTTATGCTTTGGGGATGAGGTGGAATACAAATGAATACATCATAGCAAACCTCCTCAGCTCGTGTCTCCTTGATGTTATTAGTGGAAATCAACAAAACACGCAAGACGTACAAAGCAGACAAACGGACAAGGCACAGTTCTTGCATCGCCCTGCATGAGGTTTCATCATTTTGGACACAGAAGTGTAAACTGGCCTTACACCCCGATCATGCACCTATCCATGCATTAGCACTACAGCCTGTCCTTTTTTTCAAATACTCTTACAACTTATCACATCACATAGGATTTTGTTTGGCTTGAGTAAACTGAGATGTGTGTTGCTGTCCCATATTGTTTGGTAGATTTACCACATGCTAAAAATATGTGGTAGCTGTAGTCAGGCAGATTGACAGTAGACGGGTTAAGCACAGGAGGGCTTCCTTTCTTCACCAGGCAGTGAACTATTAGCGGAAGCGCTTCTCATAGCAGTATAAATAGCAGAGGCACACATAACACCAGGAAAGCAGACTCCCTAATACTCCCCTCATCTCATCCTCGATGTTATAAAGTCCACCAGTCCAGCCGGCGGCGTCTGCTTCTGGACAATGACAGTCAAGAAAGACAATATTGAAACTTGCTTTTACACAAGTGAGACGCCAGATCTTGGCTCTTGTCCCCCTCGGCGTGTGGCATACTTTCACTTCCTCCTGACACTGATCAGGATCCCCTTACACACCATGTCAGTCAGTATTGCTATGTTGCTACATGAGCTGACGAGGAGGGGAATGGGCTGGAGAGCACACCGCCTTGACCTTTGCTGGCACACTAAAACGGAGCTGCCAGGGTTGATATATCCATGATAATAATAAGCTCAGCCTGAGTGATAAAAGCAAGCCGGCAGACATTCATATTTCTGCATGCCAGCTGCACCTGAAGCTGAATTTTTGCTCACTGGTGTAGTGGTTAAAGGAATAATCCAACATTTGGGAAAAACCTTTTCTGACTTACCTGGCTGAGATGACATGCTTGATATCATTTTCACTTCTGTACACCCAGCGGTTTGGTTCCTATGGGTAGCATGTCATGTTAGCTCAGCATAAAGACTTTAAGTCTATGGGAGTCATTAGCTTAGCTCCAAAAAACAAAAACAAAAACAAAACAAAACAAAAAAACAAAAAAACAAAGCAAAACAAAAAAAAAAAAAAAAAAAAACTGGACATACAGAGGGGAAAATGGTATCTAACATCATGTCTCAGTCTGGGTAAGTCAATAAAAGGGTGTTTTGCCCAGAACATTGCAGTACTCCTTTACGATTCCTGCCTCTGAAACCACATACATCTCTACTGGTGTAAGATTCAATCACTGCTCCTCTATATCTGCAAAACTGTACCCATCTTACTATTCTTCTAAAAGCAGAGAAGGTGAAACTCCAAAAGGGCTACAGTATGACTAAGCTGATCTCTATTAAGATAATGCGTGGCATGACACAATTATGAGTAAGCACAGGACAGAGCATCAAAGCCGCAATATCATGTTCACCGCCGAATCAGATGGCTTAAGACACAATAAGTGCCACAAAGTATGACCATAGGCTACAGTAACCCAAACCTTATTAGTACAAAGAGAAAATGTGTCAACAGCATCTAATTACCATTAGTTTCAGGCAAATAATTTTGAGTCCCTTTATGAGTAGAGCTAACATGAAGGGGCACAAGAGCACCTTTGAAACTAAACTCCTGGATCTGAACAGCTACAATGCACTGAGTGTACTACCATCAACAAGCTAAGTTAAAATGCATGATTAAGACAGTAAGGTCTTACTGCAGCAGCAATGACATCACTTTAAAATGTTGTGAGATACTTTAGTTTACTGTATTAATGAAGTCAGCATCAAGATGCTTATGCCTCACAGTGTTACTGGCAGCTTTGTCATTCCTGCCAATCTCTGCCAGTAGATGCACTGCATCAGCTCATCAGCTCAGACCTACTTTATCGACTCCCTCCGGATGACTAAGTCTGCCAGCACATCTATGCTGTATATACTTTTGTATGACTGCATGGTACCTGTGCAAAATATTGCATTTTCTCCTATTCGGCGTCCTGACTCTTCAGTGTCATGTCTTAAATGTGTTAAAAATGCAAGTGGATTCCCAGCAGAGGAGTATGCCCATGAGTGAATTACTAAATGATACTGAGTGATATGATACTGTAAGCTCATAAGTCACTTATGTTATGATCCAGTAAGCAGGTGGCAGGTTTCAGAGGGGTGACGGGCTTACCCACTCTGACTGTCTACCTCTCTGACTGCTGATGTCATTCCCCTGGTTGTGCCGGGCGACAGGGTGACTCCAGTCTGGGTAAACTGAGGAGTCAACAGTTAAATATGGAGCTGCATAACTGGGACCTGTAGTAAACTAATTCACTCAGTCACTTATTTGAAAACACCTTTGCAAGTGGAAGGAGGCTGAGTAACATACTCATGCATTACAGTTATATCCCATTTGCTGTATTCATTCATCATATGTATATACATACATTGTATTTATGAAGACTTTTCAAATCTCTAAGGCTGCAGCCTTTTAAGGAACTGTTTAGAAATTCCTGCAGTAGTAATTCAGGGTAAGATAGCTTTAATGGTACAAACTAAATTTTGGACAATCAAGATGAAAATTTATGGAAGAAAACATTCTATAATCATTACTCAGGATAGTGAGACAAAGAAACTGGCCTAAAACCAAATCAGATGAAATGTCTGCATTTTTTAAAGATGCAAACAAACAAAATTCCCCTCATTTTATGTTGATCTCCTTCCAGAGAGGTGAATTAGGGCAACCTCTTATTTACAGCAATGCTGTAAACATTTCCAAAAATTTACAAGCAGACCTGGTGTCATAATTTATTCATGCTCTTTGGTGGATGGGAACTGGGTTTTGGAGTGTTGCAGGCACACTAAAAGTCACTCCAAAACAGCTGCTGGCAAACAACACACACAGTCACATAAACACACACACACACACACACACACACACACACACACACACACACACACACACACACACAAGTTGCACAAGAAAACAAATTTGTTCATATGTACACACATGCCTACAGGATGATACAAACAGCCAACACACTCTCATCAGCAAAGCAGAAGATCTAGTCCATCAGACCTGTGTGGCGCCAGCAAAAATCACTACTACTCTCACTCAATCTCACTATTTGCATCTTGACTTACTGTAAATCTTGCTCTGTTAACTGAGCTCAGGCTGCCCTCACTGTACATTCAGCACATAAACATAATGAAAGTCCCTGCTCCCTCTTCAGCACTCTAGAGTTATGAGCGCATTAATGGTGTCAGTGAGTGAGCAAAATTCAAGGGCTAGTTCAGCATAGAAATGCATGGCTCAAACAGTGCTTTGAGCTTTTGAGTGTCTTCCAAAATGGGAATTTGTGGTATAGGGAACGTTTGGTATCAGGAACAGGTGCACTATCTAAAAGCATAGTGCTGTTTCTTCAACTCACCAGCTCTGAGGCTCTGGGGTAAGCTGCTGGTGAAGTGCTAGAGAGAATCCAAAGAAGGTGCCACTGTCTCCCAGCTTATGCAGCGTGTGAGTAGTATCCAGGTTAAACCCACAGACCAGGCTTGAAAGAGTCAACACAGCGCACAGAGAGATCCACCAACGATGAGAACAAGGTGAGAGGGAGACGGTGTTCCTGTGTCCCACAGGGGCTGCCATAGCAGAGTGCAGCATGTCCTTTAGCAGAGCAAGTGCAGTTCAAGAAAAGTACAGGGTTTGTTCCTTTTGTGGCCCCCAGAGGCTTTGATAGAGAGCTAAAAGGGAAAAGGGTAAGTCCTGTGTAATTCTCCTCTCCTCTCCTCTCTACTCCAGCCACTGTGGATGGCTGCCTTGTTTCCAGTCCTCTCTCTCTCTCTCTGTCTCTCTCGTTCTGGCTCTCAACTCCGTTTGCTGCTGTCAGTCTGTTGGAGCAGTCTGAGAAAATGTGGCCGTGTTGGCTGGTGTGCGTGTGGATGTGTGTGTGAGTGCAAGTGTGTTGCCTCCCCCTCCTCTGTGCTCCCCCCCGCTTGCTCTGTGTGACTGAGGGAGACAGAGGACAAGTGCCTTGAATAGCCCGCTCACTCCTCCCCCTCCCTTCTCTTTCAGTCTCTCCACCCTGCACCCCCCTCTCTCAGCTGACATCAACACTCAAGGGACTGCTGCCAAAATACCAGGCAAGGTTGTCAAGATACTTGGAGGCTATTGAATAGAGAGAGGGTGAAAAGACACCAGACTGTTTTATCCGTTAAGCTCACACGGTCCACCCTGCATCCTTTTCTGGCCACTCGTTGGTACAGGTGCTTGTGGATCTGAGGAGCATGAAGGGAAAGAGGCACAGAATCTTGGACGTGAAGACGATAGATAGACGGTGCTAATGCGGATACAGCAGATAAATAATCGAAGGGCTTTTTTCTCCGAGAATCTGAGCTTGAAAGCCCTGACATCTAACTTCCAGTGGCAGTGATCTGGAATGACTCCGGGAGACAAAAGGAGCCGCAATGTGCACAGTGACCCAGGAAACTTTATTGCAGACCTTTGGCGCCTCTGAAAAGAGAATGTGGGGGAAATATATGTGTTGTGACAGAGCAATGTTAAGAGAGACATAATCAGGAAAATTGCACAGTTTCATTAAAACCTATCAGTGGAAAGAAAACATTTGTCTCAATATTTATTTGTTAAAGGGACAGTTCACCGGAAGATGGAAAACCAAGTCATTATATACTTTTCCCAGCTGAAACACAGGTGAACTGTTTTGTCTTACACACAGAGAGGTAGCGAGTGAAACTTAGCTGTGAATACAGTGGATGCCACTTTTTGAATTCAAACAAGTGCAAAAAAAAAAATGTTGAAATGTTGGCACAGTGAGCCACTTCAGTTTTACACTAGTAATTTTAAAAATAACTGAAAAAGGCCCAGATTTTTACTCTAACCTTAATCCAGCAAATGCATGCTTAAACTTATCTCTCACTAGTTTAAAAATGCAGGTCTAAAAGTGCTGGTCTAGTCTGGCCACTATTCCTGCAGCTCTTTGATATTGAATAAAAGATAATAAAATGACTGCATATAGCTCACAGCAAGCACGACTCTGAGTAGATACGGACAACGTTTTCATTTTTGAGCAAAGTGCTGCTTTAAAATGCATTTCCGACAGAATATTTCACCTATATCCTATATCCTCCACGCTGTAATCCCTTTGCAACTTAAACAAACAACATAATCCCGATCATGTGGCAAAGTCAAACTTTAAGTGTTCGTAAAGAGCGCACATGCCCACAGTTGCTCTTTTTTTTCAGCAGCTGATTTCTGTCTCTCTTTCTGTGTGCAGCTGTCTGTGTGTCACTTCAACTGCTCCACACACAATAGACCTCACACACACACACACACACACACACACACACATAGTTGCACAGCAAAAAGAGATGAAATACCAGTGCCACTGGTTTTGAGGGGGCTTCATTAAATGTAATTATTTGCCTGAATGTGTGTCCTTTTTATGGTTTTAGGAGATTTTTTGCTCAAGGTCAAAAGTACTGACTCTTTGCAAATGGACAACAAAGTGCTTTCATACTTTACTTTACTTAATGCTTTACAGTGCTTTACTTAATCATTGATAGGATTAAAACTGACCTCAGATACGTGTGATCAGTGCTTCATACGAGGTGGGTAGAGATGGGGCTAAATTCCTTTCATGTGATCTGGCATCATGGACCTTCTTCTGCTATCATGCACTCTCTGCCCCCTACTGCCCTTAAATGGTATAAGAAAAGAGCTCATGAAATTTGGCTGTATCTGTTTTCTTGGGAATCGGGAGGCACCATGACACACTCTTCTCTGAGTTAAAAAAAAAAAAAAACTCTGAGCATGCTAGGTTTGCTATGTTTTTTTAATCGCAAGTTTTCCCATATCTGTGTATTCATTCAATTTGATAACACAGAAAAAGTGAAGGAAGTTACCCTTTATCCATAGTAATGGAACAGATTGTTTTCCCAAGCATGTGGGAGAGTGCACTGTGTCTGCATCTCCTCCATGCATCTTGTCAAACCGAGGGAGTGTGCTCTGTTATCAATGTGGGGAAAAAAAGGAAGCCCCAAATCACATTCTTGCTCCCACACACGACTCACTGGATGGTCCCTGATTATTAACTCAAACATGATCATAAAAAGATTGGTTTCAGATATATATCCCATGATATAGTGTGTCTTTTGTCCACTCTCTATGTGCCGGGCAGCTGTGGTTTGAGACGTGAATACCAGAGGGATTCCACAAAGAACAAGAAAAGAAGAAAAAAAAAAAGAAGAAGAAAGGAATGGTGTGGGCTTTGAGAAAATACTGAAAATATCGTAATGGCAGCTTGGGCAGGAGGCCAGAGGAGAAAGCCTATACAGAGGAACAAAGCACTGTCAGAGGGATGGAAAGAAAGGAGAATAGAGAGAGGAAGAAAGGAAGGGAGATGAAGGGAACAATAGTGACTGCTGGCTGTTAAGACTCTCTGCCACATTGTCCATGACAGTGGCATCACAGCTCAAGGCCTCATTAGCAGTCTGAGCCACACTTCAAGGAGAGAGCTTATTTTAGATGGTGAGCAAGGAGCAGCACATATAGGCAGGGTCATTTTTCCTGCTCCTCCTTTTAGCCCCCATTTCTCCAGTGGCTGGGATAGCTGCAGTAAGCACTATTACTGTATTGATTAATGGAGAGCTGGCGATTCTCTAAGAGGGGGCGGTGCTGAGTATTAGAGGATTAAATGTAAGCACGCTTATTCTGGCAATATAACTGCAAGTGAAACAGATCGTATGTTATTTATCACATTGTATGTAGCACCAGCTACTGACATATTCACGGATTTTTTTTCCCCCAAAAGTAGCTCTGTTTCATTTTAGGAAGCGTTTCCTCAGGAAGTTCATGAATTAATACTCCTTATTTTGATTTTTTGATGAGAGATTTCTCATTAACATCTTGCACGTAATCCCTCACTTTTGATTTGAACACTCTTTTTACGTGCTTGCTGCACTGCTGCTCAGCCCCCAAATGAAACTCCCACAGGATAAGGACGATGTCTTGTCACCATCAGAGCGCCTCGGATTATTGGACTGATTTTCACAGATGAACTTCAGTCTCAAGACAGTTTGGCAGTAATGTTTTTGGTTTTGTTTTCTTTTGTATCATTTGCCTTCATCCTGTTTATTATAATTAATTATATATTGACATATATTCTATATATACTTATATTTTGACTTATATATATTATAAAAATGGTTTCCACAAGGCTTGACCAAGTCTGAAAATCTCTGTCACCTAGTACATAGAAATTATATTGAAAATTATACATTATGCTTATGGATCTATTCCATATATACATATTCTAATCTATAGATGTGTTGCAGATACATTTCATTACACACATAGTCGATGCAAAGGTATCTATCTATCTATCTATCTATCATCTATACTTTCATTTTTCCTGTCACTGCTGTTTGACCCGGTGTAGCACTCCCAGTCCCTTACTCCCGGCATGGAAATTTTTGGAAAATTATCCATGTTAATGAAATAGATGGTTTGTCTGTAGATCTCTACTGTTTCTGAGTGTTTTTTTTTTTTTTTTTTTCTTTTTGTTTGTCTGAGAAAGAAAAAAATATAGATACAATCCAAATCTGTTTTGGGGTCTTTAACAAATTATTACACATACTTAGTAAAATTAAGAAACAAAACACATGGACGTTTTGCTGAGTTCAGCAAGGTTTGCTTGTCCCATTCTTTGACCCAACAGAGCTTTATTTAACATTTTTCTCAGTTATGAGTCGGCTGTGATTTTGTATTGTCCAATGCCACTAAAGTGTGCATCAGAAGTGAGTGATGGTGAGTGAGTGCCCTTAAGAAACTTATCCCGATCTGTATGTTGTGGTGAGGAGGGCAGTGCATCATGTCAGGCAGCTGCATGCACAGTATCAAGGTGTGGCCACTGCTGCATTTACCATTCATCTATTTACTTGTAAGGTGTGGTGGGGGCCACTTCATGTCCACCTCCTCAGCTGCTTCAACACCTGCAACAACACTCTCATGTTCCATGTACTGTACGTCTCCATTTGTCAGACAAAAACGACCCCTAGTGGCGATTCAGGCTTTTTATTGTTAAGATAAAGGAGGAAGTGGAGTCTTAGCTGGGTTCCTTCACTCTTTGATGAGCAGTGACATTAACATGTGATGTGACAGGAAGCTAAATACTAACATGTGAAAAAAACTGGGAATAAGGTCATTTAAAGATTATAATGATTAGCCAGTGTAAGACCAGCAGAAAAATGCCGGTCTAGGCTATAACTGCTGCAGAGGCAATTACCCAAGCACACCCCTCATCATCATCATCATCATCATCATCATCATTATCACCAATGAGTGGTTACTAATACTACTTAAGAAGCAATGACTTTGTATTTATTTGTTCTATTGTAGTTGCATTTCAAGACAGTGTTTTAAGTCTAAAGTTTTATTTTCTTTGAAGTCTTTTGTGTCTCCTGGCTCCGAGAGGATAAAGAAAATAATATCTCAAAATTGGGACATTTAGTGTGTTAGTACTACGAGCAGTATTTCTGTGCTGAAAATGAGCATCATTCGATATTCGGCAAAAAAAAAAAAAAAAAAAGATTTACCTGTATAAAAAGCAACAATATGTAGCGACCAATTTTAGAATTACTCATGGACTAAATAAAAAAAAATGGAAACATTGCAATAAAAAAAGATTTTCCCAATTTCCCAGTTTAACTTAAATTAGACATCTCGCAAATGAAGACTAATCTATTCACTGTTTTTGATTTTGGACTCTGCAGCTGTATTTTCTTGTATGAACACATCTGTAAATCACAGACATAATGACGTCTCTGCAGGACACGTCACATTTCTGGATGCTGGTCCAGTCGGGATCAAAATGTGGCGTTTGTGTCCAGTAAGTTATCCAATTCAGGGGTTGGGATAACCGATAAAAGAAGGGTTGTAGGGCGGCTGTGCAAAGTCAGACTGGGAGGGGTACTCTGGCTGCCCTTGAGCAAGCGCAATCTGATCATAAGGCACTGGAACTGCAGAGCTGCCAGGAGGACCTAAAACATGCAAGACAACAAGAAAAAAAAAATGTAAATAGTTTGGTGTTGTACAAAATAAATAGTAAGCTGTGTTTCCTATTTTTTTTTTTTTTTTTTTAATGTAGGCCTACACAGCACCAATAATCTTTAGAATCAAGTGTCAGGTTGCAGCTACTGGCACACTGGCAGATTGAGATTAAAGCCATCTACAGGTTTGTTCTTAAAGTGAATCAGATATTTAGACCTCCCATGTCACAGTGTAAAGCACATCCTACTGAAGGTAGAAAGAATGGTTATAACAAACTGACTTGTTATTAGTTATGAAAAGGAGACTGTGTTGTAGAATAGTCTAAATATCAGTCATTTTTAAAGAGATAACTCTGGGCAGGGGTGCCGTCAGGAATTTTGGGCCCCATGAAAAAAAAAAAAATAATAATGGTTTAATAATTTTATGTTAGTTTTTACCTATTTTTTGGGGCCCCTGTCAGGCAAGGGCCCCTGGAATTGTCCTAACTTTTCCCCCATATACGGGCGCCCCTGACTCTGGACAATCTGACAAATTTTACTAGTGACCCAGAGTCAAACCAAGAGATTCAAGATTCATTCAAGACTTTATTGTGATATGCAAGGAGAAACAAGTTATCCATACAATGAAATTCTTACTTTGCCTCACTGTACAGATACAGTGACTTAAAATATATTTTCATAGTTAGAAGTTTGAAGCCATGTTTGATGTTTTAAGTCTTTAAGGACAGCTCTTGGTTCTTTCCTTCCTTGGTCAGAGTACTAGCCCAATCTATAAGTGACCAGCTATAGCTTGGCAGTAAAGATATTTGAGAATATCAAGCAAAAACTCACTGTCTTCCAGATATGGTGGTGGTGGTGGTGCTGTGGCTCCAGGGCCAGCTTGGAGCTGTAAAAGCCGGAAATCTGGGTACTGGTCGCCGTAGTAGGGCTGTGGATATCCAGAGGGGGTAGGCGGCTGAGGGGGTGGGTTGATTACCACAGCTGGATAAAGTCAGAGGCTTAGTTAGTTTGTCAATCAGGTGATCATTCAGCAATTTATCTGCTGACTGTCAAAAAGTGACAGATTCTGCCACAGATGTGTCAATTCTCCTATATCATAAAACAAAATTTCTGCAACATCTTCCGCATTGTTTGCTGTGTAAGTAGCTTATGTCTAGAGAGCTGGATGCAATGCAAAGGACAGCATGGACTCTGAATTTAAGAGTTTGTGGCTCTGTTACCACTAGTGTCCTACTTTGATGCCCGCGGCTGCCTCTTTTGCGACATTTCTTGTAGAGAAGACAGCAAGGACACAAACAGCAGATTACGATACCCACACAGGTGATGACGGGGAAGACACTGCCTAAAACGCTACCCAGAATGGTAAAAAATGACTTTCCTCCTCCATGGACAGGCCTAGAAAAGAGGAAGAAATATTCTTGTTTCACAATTTAATTATGAAACACCATAAATAAGGCTGATATATTTGGAATTTCCTGGTAAGGGTCGCTCAGGATGTTTAGTAATAGACTGATGAATCATGTTAACCATCCAGTAAATCATCCATGTACAATAAATGGCAGTGGTAGGATGGGTACTGCAAATTGCTACTCAAGTAGAAGTCCTGTTACTTTGCTGATATTTTACTTAAGTTGAAGTTCTGCTGTAAAAATCTACTGCAGTAAAAGACACAGTAAAGAGTGGCTCATTTAAAATGCACAGAGAATAAAAACCTGCCGAGGGTTGATTGAAGTGAGGACCCTGTAGACTCATAATGGCTGAGTCTACATGGTCCTCTATGCACCTTTTATTGGAAATTTGGAAATGACAAACAGTAGAAGCAACAAAGCAGAACCAGATTTCTCTTCTCATCTTTGCTGGCTGAGCATTTTATTGTGAAAGGTTCCACAATGTGTCATTGAGTAAAAGTAAAAGTAAAAGTAAAGTAAAAGTAAAATTATAGACTTTAAACAATACTCAAAAAAGTTCAAGTACACAAAAAAGATACTGAATTACATTTTCTGTGAGTAAATGTAATGAGTTACTTCCACCTCTGCTACACGGCTAACAGCATGTGGATACCTGAACCCCGCACCCATGTGCCCAGAGAAAAGGGCTGCTTTTCATGGTTTGGTCAGGGCCCCTTAATTCCGATGAAGGGAAATTTTAATGTGATGGAATACAATGACATTCAAAAGAACAATGTGTCTCCAACTTTGTGGCAACAGGTGGACAGAGCCCTTGTCAGTTTTAGCACGACAATGCCCCTGTGCACAAAGCCAGGTCCATAAAGAGACGGTTTACTGTGGAAGACCTTGACAGGCCACTGAACACCTTTTGGATGAACTGGGATGCCGACTGCCGGCCTATCGCCCCAAATCAGCGCCTGACCTCAGTGACGCTCATGTGTCTGGAAAACTAAACTTAAAAATGAAGATGTGTGAAAAAAACATTTTTGTCAGCTGAAATAAAAACAAAAACTACACTTTAGGAAAAACCTCCTTCTCATGGTTTTGAAGTTAAATGTTTAACAAGCACATATGGGTGTGATGGTCAAGCGTCCACATTCTATGTGAGGTTGACACCTGTCATGTCCTTCAGGTTCAAATCTCTGTATTGTGGAGTGAAACACAGGAACAAACCAGGACAGCACCTTTCAGGACAGCGTCTTTGTTCATCTGCAGTTAGACGGTAACTACTGTCAGAACAGCAGTACTTCTGGTAGCAGTTTCCACAGCAGTAATCAAAGCCACATTGCTTGAGATCATGGTATTGACCGTTTCTGTCCCAGTAGCTTGTGCAATAGTCAGCTGCAATATAGAAAACACATAACCATGTCAAACCATACAACTGTTATGCACATATATTCAGCCTTACTTCAATCATATATTACCAGTAGCTTTTCAAATAAGTTTACAGACATTTCAACCCTAAGATAGATTTTTTTTTTTTTAATTTATAGTATATCCTTTGTACAGACACTTCTGTTAATCCTAAAACGGATAATTCCATGGAGTTACAGTACATCAGAAGTGTCTGTGGATGTACAGATGATAACAGCTGTAAATCTACAGAATGTTCCAGTATTTACAGTGTAAGAAGTCAGAATTATATCATGACTTTTATTGCAGAACTCAGTTTATGTGTTTTGTATTTCTGTTTTGCGAAACAACAAATACTTTAACTCTAGTACACTTCAGAGGGATTTTTTCTTTTTCTTTTCTTTTTTTTTTTTTTTTTACTTTTTACGGCATTTATCTGACAGCTGGAGTGTCTCATTACTTTTCAGAATGAACATTTTCCAGGCGAAACATAGCACATGATGGGCTGGTAGAGTGTAAACTAGCCATCAGGATATGGAGCCACAATATTAAAATGCTTTTTACAAGTTAAGGAACCAGCAACATAACAGTAGCAAACACTCAAGACCAAGCTTCAAAATTAGAACCAAAGTTGATTTTACTTTTCATCCTTCTCCTGTTTACTTAAGTCAAATTTAAAATGCAGGATATATACTGTCACTAAAGATTTTTTCTATAATACCATATATATAATGGTATTATGAGTGCTTTTTCCTTCTTCTTCTTTGTCCTATTTACTCAAGATCATCACATGGTACTGAGCACAAACACGACATAAATATCGTAACAAAGTACAACAAATGTTACTTATGCAGAGGAAGGACATTCTTCAAAAAGGCACTAAGTTTATAACTTTTGGTTTATCTAATTGTAACAACAAAATAAATTTAAACATTGATGTGTGGTTTAAATAATACTTGGGGAAATACCTTTGTCTATAAATCATTATGCTTACATTCATACATTCAAATAAGATATGATATTCATCTCCCAAACAATTGTCAGCCAATAATTCTCTTTGTAGCTGCGACACAAGTGGGTACCTTCCCATTTCCCCACAGTCAATATTACTGCAAGTTGTCATTTTAACTTTTGGGATATACTTAAGAAATTTGAGGTGTAGTTTTGCCAATATATCTATTGTTTAAAACCCCCACACCTCACATGCATGCAACATAGCTGATGTATCTAATGTGGAAAAAAAGATCAGGTGAGATATCTACAGGTAAATCAAAAGCTCTACATTTCTGAATAATGGCAACCATTGCAGGGATGGCTTGCTTAGGCAGCTCCTCAATGGCAATCCTAAATGATGATTCATAATGACACCAAGATATTTAAAGCTATTAACAATCTCTTGGTGTTCTCCATTGCATTAAAACTTTACTTAGTTGATATCTGCTTTT
Source organism: Myripristis murdjan (assembly GCF_902150065.1). Lineage (NCBI taxonomy): Eukaryota > Metazoa > Chordata > Actinopteri > Holocentriformes > Holocentridae > Myripristis > Myripristis murdjan. The sequence goes on along the minus strand of NC_043984.1, from coordinate 11,119,506 downwards.
CTGCAACCCAAAACTATTACTTTATGCGAGTTTATGCGAGAGTGCATTCCTCCAAACTGTATCAAACGCTCTACCTGCTCTGGGCTGCCCTATGTGCTAACCACAAGGCAGGAGAGACTTAGTGGCCAATTGTATTATCAAACACTTTTCAAATTACAAATTAAATTACTGCATAATTAAAATAAAATACAGTACAGTAGCCTGCCAGCCATTTGTGGCTCTTTGCCAGAAGTCACAAACTAAAAAAGCAAAATTCTAAATTACTACTACGGTGTCTCTCTCTCTCTCTCTCTCTCTCTCACACACACACACACACACACACATACACACAGAGACACACACACACACACTCTCAAGACCCATAAAGATTGGGTAAACAGTCCTTGAAATACCCCAACCTGATGTGCTTGTCTTTTTTTTTTTTTTTTTTTTTTTTTCTTTTTACAGTGCTGAGATGTCGGGCTATATAACCTGAACTTCTGGTTTCCTGTGTTCGGCTTGCCTGTCAGTAGTGGTAAACTCACCCAAAAAACACAATACACACCCTGGATTTTTTTTTTTTTGGACAGTGAGTCAGGTGAGAAAGGGATGTAGCGACCCAGCAGTATGAGCAGAGAGGGACAGCAAGAGAGCTGCGTGGTAGAGCGAGGTAGACGGTGAAACGCAGTGGGGCTGCCATATGTATGGAGAGAGAGATGGTCATGTGAGGTAGACAGTGAATGGAGGGAGAGCGAAAGTACCCAAGACAAATGTTTTGCAAAGGTTCTCACAGCAACCACAAAAGGTTCTTCATGGTGCAGGCATAAGTGTGCATAAAAGATTTTAGGCTGATAGGCCCACTAGAGTCTCAGATCAGTGGCAGACAGACACACACAAGCACACACACTCTCTCTCTCTCTCTCTCTGTGTGTGTGTGTGTGTGTGTGCTGTGGGTGTGGCACGCTCCCTCCCTAGCTCCTGATTTACCGCCATACCTGCCTACACTCTGCTCTTCAAGCCTGCAGCATAAGAACCCCACCACTCCCTCCTTGTGTTTTCCCTGAGCCCTCAGACCTCCCTGCCAGCCTGCCTGCCTCCCCACACCGGACCATTCCTCATATCCTCACTGGCCAACAGCTTCAGCCAGCTCACTACCATACCAAGCCAGCAATAAATCATATTTTACCTTCAGTCCTGCCTCAGTGTCTCAGTGCATTTGAGTTCAAGTACGAAACAGACAACTGCAGCATGACTTTCTCTTTTGGTCTTGTCACTTCCAGCTTTGCCACACATACATGAAAGGGAAGTAACTATTATAGTGATATTTATTTTCATAGATCACCATCCACGTTCTCAAGATCTCATAACTCGCCTTGACTTGACCATTTTTCATTCACCATGTCAGTTTTCAATGCAATACGAGTTATGGCTCATTGAACAACATTGTCATGAAGCTCCTACATTTAAGAATGCCAAAAAACTCACCAGATATAGACGGGAATAGGGTTACACACAGTAAAGCCAACGCAAGACTGGATGAGACACGTAAATCCATAGCTGCTGTGATTCCTTGTAATAAGGTAATGCCACCCTGTAGTAAACGTTTCAACCTGTCTCTGTCCCTCCCTTCCTATTCACAAGCAGGCCTGCAGCATTCCATACATACTGTTATTGTTTGCAATGACCATTATGCAAATTAAAAACTCTATCACAGCAGTCAGTTGGAACTATATTACAATATTTGGTGACTATCTAGCGTTCATTGCTTGAATTTAACTACAGCAATTAAGAAGACACCACCACAAAACCATGTGTTGGAAAATGTATTTTATTTGACTCTGCGGATACAGTGGCATTTCCTTCCCTCACAAAATAATAAAAGTCATGTTCACATATTCTCACAGTAATGCCCTTACCAGGTTTTAGATGAAGGGCACAGACGGAAGCAAGAGCACTGAACTTTGCAGGTGGATCTTTCACAAAAGATCACAGATGGCTATAATCCACGCACACACATGCAAATACACACAAACAAGCAAACAAACAAACACAACACACAATGAAGCCACACTGAAAACCCAACACTGGTCAAGAGAAGGCTATCAGAGCATCCACAGTACATTTACCAAGACAGACCTAAAAACAGTGTAGGCAAAAGACAAACCTGCAGTATTTTACTACACAAACAAATCAATTGCTCTTTAAAAAAAAAAAAAAAAAAAAAAATGCATGCACATAAATAAACGTATGCACATGGCTCCACAAAAAAAGTTTGATAAATGTTGAAAATATGAGAGGAAATTACCTGGAAAAAAAAAAAAAAAAGTCAAATGTGCAAAAAAAAAGAAAAAAAAATCCATTCATTTTAACATAATAATGTGACCTCTTGTTACTTGTTAAGTAGCTAAAGCATAATGAACAATACCAAGTGAACGATGGTATGCTGATGATACTGTGAAGCACACTGGAAACTAACACTCATATAAAATGTGTAGCACTATTTTTTTTTCTCTTAGCTCTCAAGGAGAAAAGCTCAAAAAAATAAATGGATGGCTCTTCAACTGCCAACGCTCAGTCCCTGACTTGTCACATGAACAAAAGTCTGCAGATTCATCGCAGAGTAAGCCACTTTAGTAAAACTATTCACAAGGCATTTCAATCAGCAGAGGGCAGAGCTGGTGGCTCGGTTACATATTTACAGGAAAAGGTGTGAGTGACTGAGCAGCAGCCAGGAAGGAAGGCATATCAGTTTAGATAGAAAAAATAAAATCCAAAACAACAACACAGACAGACAGACAGACACAGACCAGTGATTCCAACTTCTGGCCACATGGTGATAGTCTAATGACAACACAGGTGAAACAACAGATCATATTTTAGGGTTTACATTTGATGAGGCACATTACAATACTGGAAACTGGAGTCTTTACAAAGACTACAAAGAGTAACATGTTTTGGTTGAAGTGAGAAACCCCACAGTGGTTGCCAGCAATGCTGAGCAAAAAGCCACACCACAAAAACAGCTTGGCAGGCTAAATGAAATATAACTGCAACCTGAATCACAAATTTGTACTGCGTGAGAACAACCCAGACACAATCAAACACCGATGAATAAATAGAAAAATGAGATTGAAGAAATGTTCAGTGTGGCAAGTCTGAAATAAGAAGTTGGATTTAAAAGGCACATTCTGTCTCTTGCATTTGGTTGCTAAATTAACACTTTTTCCTCCCATTACTTAGGCTAACTGCTAATATTTTCATTTCTTGGAGTCGGGTTCATGTGAGGTCAACTGAAAAGAGATCATTCTGCTCTTTCGGTTATTACACTCGCAACTGCAATTTGCTACATTTGCACATCGAGTTGCTACATTGCAACACCTTTGGTTGAATGTGCAGTCAAGTTAAAAGAAAAATGACCGTGATCTTCTGGTTATTCTATTCAAAACTGGCACCTGCATCCTTTTCAGTTCTGTTGCCTTTAGAGTCATTTCCTTAAACACCAGGGCACCTGTGGCCAGTTGTAAAATGGGAAAACTTAAAATATATATTTATATATATCCTGAGTGAAAGTAAGCTTAATTTGGAATCTCCCTGGTGCAGAAACACATTTAAACTGAACAGAATGTGAGCTTTCCCCGTGTGCACGGCGTTGTGCGTGGGCGGCAATGAATGATCAGCTTTCCCTTTTTCCACTAGTATCCAAAAAAAGAGCAATTTAACAAGCTGGAACATGGCGGTCTGGACAACATCTTCCATTAATGAGGCTGTGAAAAAACATCATGTCTTAAGCATGACAAGTTAAGCCAAGTCAGGTTTGAAAGAACAACCCACTTCTTGAACATAGCAGGCTTTTTTTTTTTTTTTTTTTTTTTTGTCTTTTTTCAGTTTTAGTGGTAACATATTCTTCCAATGAAAATGTATCCTATGCATTATGCAATCCTCCATTCAGGAGTATTAAATACTTTGGGATTAACCTGTGCCCAGATCCTGTACACATACAACAAATATAACTTTGATCCATCAGTCCTGGGATGGCGGAATATGAAAGAGATTGTGGAAAAAAAGAGATTGTGGAAAAAAAGTAGTTTATCAAGATAAACCAGCATCAAGCAACAACATTATTATCATAGTCAGCCATACACTCATACACTCTCTGAACTGAGACAACAGTCTGACGGCCCCCACACCCCCACACACACGCACATGCTCAATTTATAATTTTTACTATTTGCATCTTTTGGATCTGTTAATTGTGTGTATCTTTTCTTCATTTACTATTACGTGCCCTTGTACATCTGTACCTGAGCAAATGGCAAATAAGGTCTTGAATCTGAATCTTGAATCAAACAAATCTGAGCTTTTGGTCTGATTGCGCCCTCTGTAAACGGTAACAACACCAGACAAATTCAAAGGAAGGTTCATCCTGAGCCTGAGCAGGTGAACTGGGAGGGGGAAGTTGGGGCACTTTGACACACATCTAAAAAATGTTGTTTTTAATCTACTAAGGGCCACCAAGTAAAAAAAAAAAAAAAAAAAAAAAAAAAGATTCTCACTAGCTGCATATTGTGAGATCATGCACTAACAAACCCATCAGATATCTACATTTGCACTTGGCAACTCCTCAAGGGGAAGAATGCACAACATCCAAGACACATGTGATGTCACATTCTCATGTTTAACCACCGACACCCACAATACATGACACTTGCGGGTGGTTCTTGTCTCAATTTTGAATAACACAATTTCCAATTCTGACCAGTTCTAAGCAGCTGCAGCATATTGAACAAGGCCCAGGGCGTGGTGGTATGGTCTAGCATCCACTCTTGGGCGGTGGCGGAGCGTAATCCGGGTTGTACGCTGGCTGGGCAAGGTAGTCTGGCTGTGTGGGCGGAGCACTGGCCTGGGGCTGGGCAGGAGGCTGGAGAGGGTACGCTGGCTGCCCCGGGCTGAACGCAGCCTGGCTATAGGGCATCGGAGCCGGAGGGTAGCAAGGACCGGCTGAAAATAAGCAGAGAGAAAACATGACATGAAAATGAGGGGTCTGTAAATATTTTGACAGTAACCACAGGGTCAAGTCTGGCTCTGACAAATCACTATAAATGTTGTATAAATGTTCCATTTCCTTTTTTCCAGACATTCAGACAATTTAATGCCAGCAGTGGCAAGTCCACCTCCACATCCGGTTGTAGCTATTCTGAAGGACCAAAATTGCACAATGAATTTCCTGTAAACTTACACTGTAATATGTAATTATCCACCGTTCAAAAAATGCTTTGCAGTGGTGTTCTAGGTTTTTAAATAAACTATTTAATCAATAGCCCTGGATGTATAAGCACATACCAAAACAGGAAAATGGGTCCTGTATTGTGTAAAAGTTGCTAACCATATGAAGACAAAATAAAATGCATTTTATTTCTTTCAAAATGTAAATGTTTAATGTTTTAAAATGTTTTAAAAATCTAGTTTTCTAGAATGTTCTAATCTTCTAGTTTCAATTTTTCATATTTTTATATTTATATTTATTTACACATTTTGAAGTGTTTTATAATTTAGCTTCTTTTACTATGTATTTTTTATATATCTTTTTATTTTTTTATAATTTTAGGCATTTTTCCACTCTCTATACCAGAGTGACCTCAAATGAGTGAGGCAGAATTTCACTGTCCCGTTCAGGGATCCCAACACTGGGTGATGGTGGACACATTAAATGTCGTGGGAATCAAACCTGTAACCATTAAATTAATCATAAGAATCCAAACTCACTGGCTTCCTGATATGGTGGAGGCGGTCCTGGTGCATAAGGTTGTCCATGGTAGGGCGCTGTGGGCATGGGTTGGGCTCCATAAGCCTGGGGCATGGGCTGGGGTCCATAGGCTGGCTGGTTTGGCACAGGCTGGTAGCCTGGGTAGGCTGCCCCCTGGTAGGACTGCGGCTGTCCAGGGGACACAACTGGCTGCTGGGGGTAGTGCTGGGGAGTGCTGCTGACCACCGTGGTATGGGTGGTGGTGGCTATCACCGCTGGAAAAAAAAACAGGAAAGACATGGATGAGAATAGAAGTCAGTGGTTTTCAAAGTGGGTTTCGGGGATGCCCAGGGGTCCCTGAAGGGCCTCCAGGGGGTCCTCAGCAAAGTATTTTATCTTTATTATCATTTGTTCAAATGTATTTCACTTTCAAAAGCATTCAAACACAACAAATCTTACATCGATCAGCATCATTAATCTGACCATTAAATGTCATTTTAATAATGATATAGTTTTCGGCTAAATTTTCAAAATATTTTTTGTCAATTTTGAGGCAATATTTGTTAGTTTTCAAGGGTTTTTTGTTGCTAATTTGTATTAATTTTCTGTTAATTTTTGTTTTTTCTTCAATCACATTTTTTTCAATGTTTTTGAAAGAAATTAAGTACATTTGCAGGTTTCAAGCGGTTAACTTCACTGTAATTCAGCTCATCAGAAATTGTTAGAACATCGGAACTATTTAACACTTCAAACCAAAACAGCTTTTCACATCAGCATCCATAGAACCAAATCACTTGAAATGGGGGTTCTCTAGTCAATGAAACCTTGGGAGTCCAGAACATGTAAAACTTTGAAAACGCCTGCTTTCTGCAGAAGAGAGTTCCCCCCCTAAATCACATCAACGCTGTTCAAAAACAGGAATTGTAACTAACGTTGTGCGTCTGATGCTGTTTTGCTGTTTAAGGGTGTAATTCTGTTTTTTCCATTGGTACAATAGAGCTTAATGGGAGGAAGAAGTGTGCTCTCCTTCCTCTATACAGCAAGCCACTGAGTCTACAAACAATCTTTACTGACATATTTTTGGGGTCTGACTGAATTAACTTCTGTTTTGGACTGGTGGTTTGTCCCCTTTAACACCACAGCATCCGTGCTGAAAATGTCTCTCACTGACAGACAATGGTGGATTCATTTGTGGCTAATTAGCTGCAAAACAACAAAAATATAACATCAAAAAACAACATGGCACCAGAAACACAAAAATGGCCAATCCAAGGTTTTAGAGACAATGAGTTTTAGGCTGAAGTTTTCTTCTAAATCAGTGTTTTGGGTGAGATGAGAAGAATATACAGCTGAAGAAAGAGTAGCTATACAGCACTGAGATGGAAAACATCCCTACTGACAAAAAAAAAAAAAAAAAAAAAAAAACAGCCTGGGTAACACTACTTAAAAAATGGCACTGAAATGAATCCTATTAATCAACAAGTCAGCAAAAGTCTAAAACTAGACTGTGCTGTGAATGCACAACACGCCCAGTGTCATTGAGTTCAATAAGAGGCTATGTTAGGATAAGTGACAGGACATGGGGTGTTTTTAGGAATTGTCCAAGGTTGCTGAAAGGAATGTAAAGACACAAAGAGCATGTTGAGAGAAGAGAGAGAGAGAGAGAGAGAGAGAGGGAGGGAGGGAGAGCGAGAAAGAAAGAGAGAAAGAGAGGGGGCGAGTGTGTTAAGTCAGTCCCTCAGCACTGTTTTTCCCCGGCGTGGGAGTCACCCTGACCACTTCCTATAAATGACGTGGGATATTTTGGAGTTCTCCTCCCTCCCTGTGGTTGTCGTGGAAACAATGACTCACACAAGGTGGAGCTCTGACATTCCTGAATGTGATCCCAGCAGTGCTAGCCCCAGCCAGGGGCTGCACGCTCCGCTCAGCTGCATTTTAGCCTACTGCACTCTGCCTAGCCTCAGTTACTGTTTGCCAAATTTGGAAAAGTTGGCTAAGACCAAACAATCTGCAGTTGCAAGAGCGTGTGATGATGTAATTTACTGCAGCATGTAGGCATGTGAGCGTGGGTGTTTTCCCCTCCGCTTAAGAAATTCAGGATTGGTACATAAGGGGCTGGTATAACCACAGGGTGGAGACGAGCATGAGTGATATCTAGTCTGAGATCTGTTAAAACATGAAAGCAAAACCTAAAAGGACAGCAAGTAAGGAGAAAGGGGAGAGTGCAAAGAGAAATAGGAAAGAGCCAGACCCTGGAAATGAACCCACCTCACTGTAATGTGTCCAAGGGGTAGCATTTCATGTTAGCAACTCCAAAGCTGTCTTATTTACACAATGCATCATATATATTTGATGAAGCCAACAAATCCCATAGACTTCAACTCTTTATGCTAAGCTAACACAAAATATCATCTATGACCACTGAACCACTAAATGTACAGAGATTGTACAAATTTTGCAATTCAATATTACAATTTTTTGTTTCCTAAATTATCCTCTTACTTAACCTCCACAGTAGCTGACACATGGAAGTAATATTCATCATATGAATCATGAGGCCATGAGTCATGTTATTGCAGACATAAGTCTGTAATAAACATTGTGTTTTGGTTAGGCACCTATTTATTTAGAGTGTATAAGGGGTTAGAACATTATGGTGGAAGCATATGATGGCCAGTTATGTCTCATAAATTGTGGCAGGGATTTTTGGATTAATACCATTTGTCACACAGATTTGGTGCAAAATTTAACAATTTTCTTTGACCACTAAAGAACTGATAAACACAGTCAAAAATAACTAAGTAATCAAAATCATCTATTTGGATGGAACAGCAATTTGAATAATTGTTTAGCATTGGCACAAGTAGCTCTCCTAGTGCCTTCTAGTTCTTGTTCTTGTTTTTAGGAGTAGGTTTAAGGCTCATTTGCGCTCAACATTATGTACAGATACAGATATGGATAGTGCCCTCTGTCCGTACTCTACGCTGATTTCGTCTGTATTTCTGCACGTTTTCAGGAAGCTTAAGATGAAACAGAGTAGTGCCATCACAAATTGTAGGGGAAGTGTGCCAGCAGTTCAAGTGAGACAAGTCTATGAACGAGACACAAAGAAGTAAATCTCTCTCCTTGGTAATATCAGAAAAAAAAAAAAAAAAAAAAAAAATTCTCCATCCTGCTGTTGTGATGTATTCAGTGACCTGACAGACAACCACAATCTATAAGGCCACTTCCACTTTTGCCTCTTTGTAGCAGGCCCATTATCACGACCTCCTCCTCCAATGCTCCACAAATTCTCCACAATGCTTTTTGTTGTCAGAAACTTTTGACTCTCAGCTGCCCTCTAGTAGATTTGTTGTTTAACATCTATGCCAATGTAAAGGATGCATGGAAGCAGGTGGGCAGAGATATTTACAACGTGTAAAACAGGCGGATCAATTTTCATTCGAAAAAGGGAGTATAAATGAGCCTTTATAGAGTCATCAACCTGCAGGATACATTGAGCACCACGCAAAACTCTCTCAAAAGCCGAACAAAACACTGTAGAGCACACCAAGCAACAGCAAACACATCCCACTTTCTCAATGAAAAACTTGACAGATCTGGACAGTCATTATCAAACTGTGTGAGAGGTGGCTGTATGAAGCTGATCTCAGCATGGCCACATACCAACATCACAGTCATGTAGTATCTTGATCACTTCGTGCTTTGTGCTGCAACGTCTTAATAAGTCATGTGGTGGGTTGGCCAAAAGACCTCAGCTGAGTCATATCCACCCAGTCCGCTGATGTTCCACGACGCATGCTTTGACTAGACAGACAAGCGCTCCAACACACTAGAAACCAAAAGCCCCACTTGAATGTCACTGCAAGAAAGTACAAAACTGTGCTTATAGATCAATGTAGGCTCATCATTTTAGACAGCTGGTCAGCAACTCTAAAAAAGGAAGCAGTACACTGCCACAGCCTGCCAATTTGTTATTTACACTTTCTGAGAGTTTATCACTGCCTGTCAAGGTCAATGTCTGTGTTTTTGGTACGTGAGTCCTTTATCACTCCTCCCCCGGCAGAAGCTATTACCTCAGACAGTGTCTAGAGATCATTGTCCACTGTTTAAATATTTTGAATCCTTTAACACTTTTTTTTTTGCCATTGCCTGGGTCTGTTGTGCTTGTGAAAATGCATCTTAAACACCAAGTCCACATATGAGGTATTCCTTTTTTGTAACAGACTGCTTCAGCACTGAAAGAGGAAGGAGAAGCGCCTCTCCTTCCTCGAAACCAATGCACAAGGAAAAGACATTTTTTCTTAATTTTAAGGTGTTAAAGATACGGTTACCAAATAGCTAAACAAAGACTATGCCAAAACAAATTTCAAACAACACAATACTAGCAGAGGTCAATAATAATAATGATGCCATAGGCCTTTATGTAGGCTACATCATAATTAGGCAATATGTATTTACCAGCTTAAGCATTGAGACAGCAGTATTACATCATCAAACAACATGCCGCTAGTTCTGCATATAACAGCCACCACTTAATCAGTATATTTTATTATAGATTAGGACCATGATCCTTACGTTGTGGCTTGCGGCACATCTTGTACAGGCAGCAGCAGGGACAGACACAGCAGCAGATGAGGAGGAGGACCACGATAAACATAGTGCTGAAGGTAGCGACGTAGGTCACCGTCCTGTCGACTTCAAAGCTGGTGGGGAAACTTGGTTGATGTTGATAATTGAAAAGAACAAAAATACAATAATATCAAGACTACAGAAAAGTGTCACCAACAATAATACACATATGTCATACACATGGTCTGTCACAACTGTCCCTTGTGCAATACTCACTACCAGAAAACACACACATAATAACAGTTGGTAGATAGTAGGCTTTCTATCACAACTATCTTCAATGGTGTTTCATATATGCCTGTTACACCTCACAGTAAATTATATAGAGGAAAGAAAGGGGAGAAAAAAAAGAGCTTGGTTGTGCAAGTTGCTGCTCATCTGCAAAGTGCAAGCATTGCAGGTGGTCTTACACAGGAAGAGACTACACCTCGTGCTTTGTGCTTGAATAATCACTGCATGTTAGGCTGCTGCAGTATATCTGGTCTGATGTTGCAGACAGTCAGAAAGAGAGAGACAGAGACAGATTCAAAATGAACCCATCATGGTTTATTTCTGATCGTCCAACAGAGCTTGAACTGCACATTGCCAGACAAAGCGTTTTAGTGTCTTGATTATCATACTGTCATTTTGTGAATGAAGAAGTGCAGTTTTGAAATTGTTCCTAAATAGCAAACACGTGAAGCTCAGTCTATGTGACAGCTACGCCTGTTTCCCTCACCTTCAACCTCATTTAATGACTGTTGGTGACTTTGCATATATTTGGTTCAACTATGAAAATGTTGAGAACACAATACAATACCCATCAAAGCAGTCATCCTGTTCATCTTCAGTGAGTCTACTCATGTACGATGAGCAGCAATATCTGTTTTCACAGGTTCCACAGCAGTATCGGCCGGGGCAGTCCTGGGATGCATGGTACACACCACTGCGATCTCTGTAGGCCTTACACTCTTCCCATGCTGGAAGGTTACGGTAAAGAAACACAGTGAAGGAGGACAGGAGATAAGAATTAGTCAAACAAATTTTTGTTTCGTTTTGTTTTAACTTTTTTTTTTTTTCTTTACAGATTAGAGCAGCTGCTTTCAGTAATTGTAAACATTTCCATGCACACAGTAATGTCACTGCAGCAAATGTCGTGGGACATTTAGGTAAGCAGCAAAACTAAAAACTGTAGTTATAAACTTGAGAGCAAAGAGGAAATTCTACCAAGGAAAACAGAATTAAACTTTTAGCTTTTGAAATGAATTTTTAGACAGCTGATACAGCACAGGATATATCAGCAGGAAGCAAGGGCGCGGGAAGGGTGGTGCTGAGGGTGCTGCAGCACCCCCTGCTGAGGAGGGGTGGAATAAATGTCAAATTAATTTTACCACATTTCAAAGTCATTTTCTTTTGAAAATGACTTGATTGTGGCAGTCACTTAGGGTGTGGACAGGGGGAGAAAGTAAAACGTGTATTAATCTACTGCACCTAATGCAAGGAAAACGAAAAACATGTAAAACGCGTGCAGAGGGGCAATCACGCCGAGACACATCACCGGTGGAGTTCTCATCTGGCCTGAAAATTAAGATCCGACCCGAACCGGGCCCGACTGGGCCAGCCCGAGGCCCTACCCGACCCGACTAATTAGCTGAACTTTAGGCCCGACAGTCCGATAAAGCCCGAAAAAAAAATCGCCAAATTCGCCATTATTTAGCAGCGCCGGTCGGCCGCGGCACCGGGGCACCATCAGTCGGTATCAGGCGGGCCGGCCGCACATGCCGTGGCACTGATGGTGCCACGGCATGTGCGGATCAATACGGTAGTCTAGAAAACTGGAGATTTTTTTTTTTCTCGTGCGCCCCCAAGTAGATTGCGCCCTGGGCAGTTGCACTGCCCATAGCAGAAACCGTCCCTGCTGCCGAGTCTGCCAGCACAGCGGGATACTGCTGCAACTCTCTCTCACTTGTTTGCGCTGCGCTCGCACAGCTGGTTGTCTGTCACTGAATGTTTAGCCTCCAAATCCAATCCAGTCCCCCCCCCCCCATACGCAGCACCCCCTGGCAAAAAGTAGTTCCCGCGCGCATGGCAGGAAGGTCGCTTTACTCCAGACAGTTTATCTGTATGATCCTCGACTGTGTGTGTGACCTTTTGGATGTGTAGAAGAACTCAGAACATGAATTAACATTAGACCCTGATAGTTTCTGTGCATCATGCCTTTAAATAATCAATGAAGTTACACTGTGCTGCCTGTCTCTCTTAAAGGGGTGACACAGTTACAAGGAAGAGTGAACTGCAAGAATTTGTTAAACTCAAAAAAAAAAAAGAAAGAAAGAAAAGAAAAAATCTCCACACAACAGTGACCCATCTACTATTAAGAAATGTTACTTTTTATGATCCGAACCGGAGATAATAAGATATAATAAGGCAGTAATACACGAAAATTAAGTTTACTGAGATCATTGGCAGGGCTGTTGTCCATTGTATTGAGATTCGTATAAGATCAATCCACAGTTAACCAACCCCTGTTCAAGAAAAGAGACCGAAGTGAACAGACACATTTATGGATTACACACTGAACGTTGTTTTGCCAGAGAAAAATAGCGCAAAGTTAGGTGGGAGAGGATCAATCATTTTTCCCTAACCCTTGAGGAGGATCAAAGAAAAACATATTTGACACAGAGGGAGGGTCACAGCTTTTCTATTTCACGGCGCACCCCTCTCTCTAAATAACGTTACTAACCGAAACAATGAGCCGTTGTTTTTCAGTTTGTCTGGGGATTTTGTTGCCGGCCTTGAGGTCATTTTTAAATGATCAAATTCGATCAAATCGCCATCAATGAAGCAGGCATGAGGACAAACTTCAGTCTAAATACGATGTTTTTACGGCTGGTTTTTGTTTCTTCACTGTAAAGCTAACGTCGGTGCCATCGCCCTGCCTCGGTTTCTCTGAACTGAGTTAAAAACCGACACACGCCGACAACAAGGCACCGACACGCAGAAACGGAATAAAAATGCTCACAGTCTACATTAAAAACACTCACCTGATACAGCAGGGACCAGAGTGACACATAGAAGTAACCCAACAACACTGGGCAGGCCCGCCGCCATGTCTACTTGAGGGTTGCCGATCCACAGCTCACTCTGGCCGGGCGCGTTCTTGCAGTTCGTCCTTTGCGAAGATCGTCAATGCAAACAAGATTGCTCACTCGGTGCGAATGAAACTGGCCAATCATCCGGTCCGTAAAAGTAGGAGTTTACGCATGCACCATCCGGTCTGTGGCTGTGGGCAGCACCACTAATTTACATTATACGCCATAGAATTTTAATTGTAGATCCTTGGTGGGCACCGGGCCTACCATGTCCGAAACAGGGATTTTTTTCTTTTTCTTTTTGACAATCACATCTTATTTCCGGATGGTATGAAATGAACAAAAGATTGGTACAACACTCTCTCCAGATGCAAACTCAGAAAAAATGTCATTAAGTGTGAAATGCAAAAAGTGAACGTAAAACAACCAAATTAGTTACTTTACCACTGTTCAATACTTTGTTCAATCAATAATCTATTTTTATTAAAATGATTATATTTTTGTTTCTGGATGTATAGGCCTATTAATTTAAGCAGTGTGCAGATCTATTGTGCATTTTTATGTGCATTACTAATTTTAGAACGTCTGGAGCGATATATTGTCCAAATAAACCTTTGATTTGTTTGATGGAAGACCTCTGCACCAGAACGCCATCTTTTACGTGAACACCAATAGACCACTGAAGCGTGATAACGGGGTCAAAGTTTCATCACCTTGCCACTATAAATATATAAAGCGGAAAAATTAAAAATAAAATAAAATAACTACAACTCATCATGTAGCTTATTCAAGTAATTTTTTAGTCAGACATAATAAAATAGTGGATTTCATTCGCTGCTATATTAAAACTCAGTAGAGATGACGTAGGCCTATATTGCGCTGCAACAGCAATATGAATTAAACACTCACATCAGTTCTGATATTTTAACTAATTTATTTGTTAAACATTAAACAATTCAGAGTGAAACAGTCACTTTGCAATCTAGATACTGTATCCTGTAAAAATCGACTTTCAAGGTACAGGACATTGAAAGTCGAGTGGGAGACCCAAAATGATGACACCAGTCTGTAACAACAAGCAAACACCTTTTTTTTTTTTTTTTTTTCCTCATGGCTTTGAAATGTTTGTGCAAGCAGGAAATACACAGAGTAATACCTCTCTGCCTTCTCAGCCTCTCAGTTACTTCCTCAGTCCTATCAGTTTCTGTTGCATAAAGCCAGATATGACAGCCCATGCCCCTTTGTGACTGACAGATCATAAAAGCACATCTGTGAATATATATCCATTAGTTTATAAAGATGAACAACTCAGTGTAGGGATGAATGAAAGCAGTCTTTGTGAAACCATTCTGTATTTCTGACAGAATAAGCAACACAGGGAATTGTGTTAGCACCAGAAGTTTAACAACTAAACTTAAATATTTTTTTTCCATGCAGTGTATTCTAAAATGCTGGCATCAGCATTGCCTTTAGATTTGGCCTATCCTACGAGACACACGAGAGAAATCTGACCCATGACGTCAAACAAGTTTACACACAGACCATAATTGGGGCCTTTACTCATGTTCCTCTTTCTATGTGGCTGGGAAATAGGTAATTGTAATTATACGCTTAAAATCGTTTGGCTGCTCAGGTTTGAGGACAGAACTCTTTTTTCTCTCAGTTAATACACACACACACGCACACACAGTCACATGACACACCCATTGCTTCTACCAAAGGACTTTGAAAACACAGAACTTTGAAGTACTTTAACATTGTCTGAAATAATAAACCAAGTCATCACCAGCAAGACATAAAACATCAAATCATTTAACAGGGTGCAAAAATATGCCTAATGTGGGGATTGCTGCAACATCGTTGATTATTGACAGGACACAGTCTGAGGCATGTCCACACCAAGCACACTGTCTCAAAACAAATGGAGACAAAAGTGGAACTTTTGCTATCAGGCCCCTCAGCTGTGGAGTAGTGATGGGTCGGCCGCGAACGAACCGGCTCTAAGAGCCGGCTCTTTGAAGTGAACGACGGGAGCCGGCTCCTGATTGGGAGCCGTTTTTTTTTTTCGGGAGCCGATTGGTTATTTTTTCTGCGAAAGCCGCACGTGATTGGTCAAGATGTGGGTGCCATCTGTCTGCGCTGAGCAGCTTCACCCCGGACCGGCAGTTACACACACACACAGCACACACACACACAGCACACACGAACAGGAGGGAGGGAGACGAAAGAGAAAGAGCAAGGGGCCACAAGGAGAGACAACACGAACGCGCTGGAAAGGTGGAGTTAAGATAATGAGTGACAGCAGGCAAAGGAGTACAATCTGGACCCATTTCAATTTTATTGATAATAGAAAGGCAGAGTGTAGAGTCTGCAAGAAAAAATCTCTTATCGAGCTCTACAAACAACCTGCACAGGCACATGGCAACTGTCCACCCCCACCCTAAAAACACAAGCAGTTGATCCTGATATTAATGAAGATGCCAGTATGTCTACTGCAACTGTTGTTGCGGCTGCTGCAGTGTGTACAGCAATTCAATTCAACTGTAAATAGCCTAGTTAAAAGTTTGTTTTTGTATTTTATAATATATTTTTTGTAGCACTATGTAGAGTGAATAAATAAAGGCATATTTATATAATAAACATATATAAATAAATAAAAACATAACGCATGTTTTTTTTTTTTTTTTTACATTAGTAATTCATTTTGTGCATAATTTTACATTATTGTTTGTAATAAATTAATTTAAGCGACAAAAAAATCTGAAGAGCCGCTTGGGAGCCAAAAGAACCGGCTCTTTTTAGTGAGCCGAGCCAAAAGAGCCGGTTCTCTAAAAAGAGCCGGAATTCCCATCACTACTGTGGAGCATCCTGCCTGAGGAACTCGTTCAGTATCATCTTCTAAATCAACACTTGACCCTCTTACTTAAACTGACATCCAAAGACCTACTATTAATGCAATTTCTTGTTTTGTCCACTTTCTATTGTTTCTTGCATGCAGTGGCGGGCTCAGGCTGTTTGAAGGGATGGGCGACAAAATAAAATGGGCCCTACTGCACAACAGGCGCTCCCACCAGTTCACAAAAAGCTAAGATGCATCAGGTATGATTAACTCATCTGCATCTAGAACAAAAAGCAATATTTGTTTCATAATAACTGAATATAATTGCACTGTATATAATGATGTGTTGTACTGTAGCTGTATTACAAAAGAACACAGCACCATCAGGGACGGCCTCTAGAGCACTGCAGGACATTTTATCCACTTGAGGGGCTCTTCTCCATAAGAGGAGCACCACATTAATTTTAATTTATTATTATTAGTAGTAGTAGTAGCAGCAGTAGTAGTAGTAGTAGTATTAGTAGTAGTATTCACTGCATGAAAGGTTACCCCAGAGGGCCTTTGATGTTATTTTTTCTCATGTGAACGTTGACAAATGGGGCACTTCCTCTTGTTTCTGGCACTCTAGAGGGCACTATAGCCATGTTTTTTCAAACATGGGGGCATTATTTAAGAAAGCGGTCTGAGGAGCGTGGTTCAAGTGAATTTAGGATGTGTCCAAGTTCACTTTTTCTACTTTGACAGTGGAAAAAAGGGTCTTTTTGCCAGAAGAGTTCAGATTTCCCATCACCTGTTTTAATCACCTTTCCCCCCATGTTTTTGAAAGGAATCAAGTGAATTTGGTTTTCAAAGGGTTAATTATGGTGTAACTTAATCCTGCACAAATCCTGCCACTATAAATGGAAAGTGGTTTGTGTACATGTTTGTATGTTTATGTGTCCCACCATTCCACCACTTTCCCTCTGTGTCAGTGACCCCAACATGGACTCCTAGGGGCTTTTGGGGTTGAGGAGTGGATTGTTAAATTGTTCCATAAGAGTGTCAGATTGTATGCTCACTTGTTGAAGAGCTGAAAAAAAAGCTAGTCTGCCACACTTTGGAAATATTCCCCTTCCTGGGCATGTGAGATTTAGGATGTAAATGTCTTAAATATATGGACAAAGTTACAGCAGGGCAGAGAAAGTTCTCATCACATCTCAGCTCAGCTCAACTCAACTTTATTTATGTGGCACCCTTCATTCAAACATGCAGCCCAAAGTGTTTCACATTGCAAGATAAAAAAAAAAAAAAAAAAAAAACACAGATGAAAAATAAAAACACTAGACAACAATTAAAAAAACAAACAAACTATGCAGGACTAAAAATGAAGAAAAAAGGAAAAAACTCAAGTCATAAATTTTAGAGAAAAAAAAAAACTTAACAAATGTATCTGATGAAAATCCAAAATTCTGAGATTATAAAGTCATAAATTTACAGATTAAAAAAATCTGAAAAACACTTTTTCTTTGACTTACCTGTCTTTCTACCTCATGGCTTGATGCTGCTGCTTGTATCAGGCCTGCAGCTGATGACTTCATCAAATTCTCCTTTGCAATGGGATTTAGGAACAAGGAAATCCTGCTGATTGAGCCAATATTGTTGTCTTCTGAATCGGCCCAAGTCACGGCAATGTCTCTACTAAGTCCAGATGCCGATGATAATATTGTGATTCTGGGCAAGATCACCAGGATTTCTTGTTACTAAATCCCATAGTAGGAGAAAAACGATGTTTCCCTTTTTTTCCTAAATTTCTTACTTTAACTTTTTGGAGTTTGTTTTTTTTTTTTTTTTTTTGTCATAAATTTATCATTTGAATCAGAGAATTTCTGATTTTTTATCGCAAATTTGTGACTTTATATGTCAGCAATAAATTTTCATTTTTAATCCCAATTTAATCTCTAATATTTTTTCTCTCTTCTATAGCCGAGTGACAGTATCCAAATGAAAATAAAATTCAATGAAACAAGCAAACAAAAAAAGGTATTTTCTTTTTCAATCAATTGCTAGGCGCCTGTTTGGAAGCAAAGCGAATAACCTATTTCAATGAAGGTGTCATGGCTTGAAGAGATCTGCAGGGGGCAGCACCACACCGTGGCTCGTCATGCGCTGCCAGCCGTGTTGGGTCTGGGCTCGGAGACTCAAACTGTCTTAAAGCTCCTGTGAGGGGCAGTATAGCAGCTGATCAAAGACTTGACAATCCTGTAGTATCAGTGTGAACACTCGGTGTCCCGATGAAGCAGAAGATAGAGAGGAGACAAGCCAGAGAGACAGAGAGAGGCACAGATACCCCTTTTCCACCAAACCGGTTCCAGGGCTGGCACCAGGTGTTTTTTGGTGGAAAAGGGGCAAGAGAGAAATGTGGGACTATTGGGGGATGCGATACACGCACACACACGCACACACGCAAACCCCTCGACTCTTGAGTTGGGTTGAGTTTGTCATTCGTGTAATTAAATAATTACTACCAAGAAATGAGTGTCCAGCAAAAGCCAATACATTTTAAGACCAAAACAGCACTTGTGGTAGCAGTCTGACACGCCGCACTTGAAAACAAGCGTACTTTTAATATATTTAAGGAAAGAAAATCAAAGGAGAAATTATAATTCTATTTATACGGGCTATTTTCAATATCCACACAAAATCTTAACTGAATCCAGTAAATTTACACTGAGGCCTATGAAGTGGAAATGTTGCAATGTATTAAATAGATCTAAACATCCTTTGAGGTGAGTGCACTAATCTATGACACACTCTGTTTTTATTATAGATAAGTGGGTGACTTTCCGTAGGGTCACGTGGCAAAGAGAGACCTTTGACGCAATGAAGGGCCTCTCGCGAGAGCGCCGCTTCATATAAGCGGCTGCACATCCTCGTCCTTTCGTTCGTCCTCAGTGCAGGATAACGAAGGCTGTGTTTCTCTGCCACCTTCTCAAAAAAGGAGTGTCTAGTTTAGGTTGAATTTAAGTTAGCTTGGCTTTTGGTGTCTTTGCAGTTACGCGACCGAGTTAAGAGGATCACCGGATTTTGTGTGAAGCTTTTACGAGGTAAGTTTCTTCATTTGTCGCCGGTGTCACCCTCCCTGCTCCGTGCCTGCACCGACCATTACGTCCTGAACTAACTCAGCTAGCGTTCAGCTAACGTTAGCTAGCTTAGCTGGGCATACCGGGCGGACGGTCAAACTCACAGTCAAATGTTAGTTAACAGCGAAGGAGGCTTTCCCAAAACTCACATTTAGCCCGGGCAATTAGTATTAGACGGCCAGCAAGCCGCATTATCCTGCTGCTTTAATTATTAATAAAATCACAATGTCCGCTAACATCAAGTTACCTAATGTTTCCAGTAATGCATTTGACCATCGTTGCAGGTATTGTAAATTATTGTACACGACCATAAGACTTGCAAAAACGCCAGAGGATGAGAGAAAGCTTGGTTTTTATAATTCAAATGCCAAAACAGAGCTTTGAAAGCTAGTTTACACACTGGAGGAGACTAACAGGAAGGGCAGGAATCACTGGCGAGACACGTACACCGACTGAGTTGCCGGTAATCTTGTTTAGAGAGATGGTCCGTATGGAAGTGCTAGAAGCGGTCTAAAATTTACACATTAACTTAACTCCTTTTCTTATTGTTAAGTGTGAGTTGCTCTAAAGTCGGAGTAGCTAAACTTCTATGTTAGAGGTCGTTGCCCAGTACTTTAACGAGGTGTGTGTGTGTGTGAGAGAGAGGCTGTGCCTCACTCTCTTAGGAAATCTCTCTTAGGAAAACTCCTTAGGAAATCTCTGTTTAACATGGGTAACTTAATGGGCAATGATAAACATTTCCATACATGTTACATGTATGGCTCGTACTATATGTTTATCTACCAGTTAGATATTATCTTGATACTTTGTTGCTGATTCGATATGTATTGTGATTCTACAAGTATAGCAATTTACTATTAGCACGTATCGTGATTTTAGTTTTTGAATTATCCTCTAGTTTGTGGACGAGGCTCCCGTTACCCTAAAGGTCACTATAGCTTTATACATTGTCGTCAAGTGTCAAAAAATGGTCTCACTATAATGAAATGGCTACTATGGGGGCTGACATCTTCACAGATTAATAAAGTATGCCTCACTGAATCCACTAGAGTGTCAGCTTTCCAGTCAAACCCAGTTTATGCAACTCCAAGACTGTTTAGGCTCCAGAATGCAGAAATACATAATAATAATAATAATAATAATAATAATAATAAAACAGGTTTGGACTACACCCCAAAAATGTATGGGATGGCGGGGATGGCATAAGGCGGGCATGTCTGCAAACGGGAGACCTGTGGGTGCCTATAGAACACATTTTTATTCAGATATCTTGAGGTCTGAGGCCTTTTTTTTTTAAATGGCATTGTGATGTTTTTTTTTTTTTTTAAAGGAGAACTTGTTTTGCATCACAAGGACTTATTAAATGAATATTAATTTGTTCTTTGCTGAAACTCATTCTGTTTTTCCATCCTATGAATACAAATCCTCCAGTATAGATATGTAACTCAACACTTTCCATTCTGCCTTTATCCAGCAGTCGTTTGGACAATCATCATCATTGCTGACTATGGATGTGGTAGTGCGCCGCTGTCCTTTCCTCTCCCGTGTGCCCCAAGCCTTCTTCCAACAGGCCAGAAAGTCTCTGGTCATGTATGCGCAGCGATGCCCTGTTATGATGGACCTGGCCTCTAAGCCTTTGGCCCCATCCCTGGTCCGAGCCCTCTGCTCCTCCACCTCCCACCAGAAGACCGAGGATTCCCTGTCTGCTAGTGAAGGTGAAGGGTTTGGACAGGAAGATGTTTTTACAGTCATAAATCCAATATCCTAGTTATATCAGGTTAAATAACTGGTAATAACAAGTGGTCCTGGATGTGACAAGTGAATGAATGACATTGGGGTCAAGAATTAATTTTTTTTATGTGCTTTCTAAAATCCCTTTCCTCTCCAACTCCAGCCCCGAAACAGGAAGAGAAGCCCAAGCTGCCCCCGGGCCACCCTATGCCGCCCTCTGGACAGGTTGCTGCCTCCAAATGCCCCTTCTTGGCTGCTGAAATGGGCCAGAAGAATAGTGGTGTGGTCCGCCAGGTTAGCATGGAGCTCCAAGAGGATGTTCAGGAAGTTCGCACTGTCCAGAAAGGTAAAGCTGTATTGAGATGAATGGGGAAAAAATCACCTAAAGGGTCAGATAAAATTATATAGAATTAAATACATGTTTGCTTGCCCCTAATAATAAATGTAATAATAAATGTGACCGGTCTTTACAACCTGATCTTAATATTTTTGAAGATAATGTCTGCTGTTGATTTCTGATTGAGTTTCTGTTTTCCTGCTGGGTGTCCCAGTTTTGACCCATTTCCTACTATTTTGGTTTTCTCCAAATCACCTATTTGTAAAGATTGTGCTTTGCATAGTCTCACATGTAAGCTAATAAAGTGGTAGGAGGGCATGGGTGAATATGTTTTACACATTCAAAGTTTTTTTTTGTTTTGTTTTGTTTTTTGTTGGAGTCACATTCAAATGAGGAATTATGATCTAGAGAGAGGGAAGGTATTTTTATTCACCTGAGGTCCTACTCACTTTTGTCTTATCCTGTCCCAGATGTGTCCCCTGCCCAGTTGAAGCAGTCCCCCTTGGCTAGTACCACCCAGATGGGTGACGGCGACCAAGCCAATCTGATGAAGAGTCTGCTGAAACAGCGGCCAAAAAGGGTCTCCCACTTGCTGCAGCACAACTTGCCAAGCAGCTGTAAGTTTTCTTGTTTTTTGTTTTTTTTTATTGTTTTTACGTGTTAATTTTAAAACATTTTAAAAACATATCAAGCAAATACCCATTCATACAGTTAAAGTATCAACACTGGCAGGGAAACCCACACAGTTTGAAAGACAGAGCACTGAGCAACCAGACCATTCTCCAACACTCTTCGCTAAATTATTTATTTGTTCTACTCACCTTTTCATCAACTTATTAATTTTGAAAGTGTCCATATGTGTTGGTATTAGTGAATAAGGTGAACAGTCACCTTTCAAGAAATAACAAATTAATAATGGCTTTATGCAACACCAACACAGACAATGCCATTAACATTGCATAAATTCTCCTCGCTTACAAACGCCATTCTTCCTCTTATTACAGTGTCCAACTTTCAATACGATGATTTTTTTGAGAAGAAGATAGAAGAGAAGAAGAGCGACCACACCTACCGCGTGTTTAAGACAGTGAATCGCTTGGCCAGCGAGTTTCCCATGGCTGACGACTACACAGACTCTCTAGAAGACAAGAGGGAGGTGTCTGTGTGGTGCAGCAATGACTACCTGGGCATGAGTCGACACCCACGGGTTGTGCAGTCCATCATGTGAGCAGGGGGGACAATTTTTTGCATGATTGGTGTAGAAAAGACTGCATGGATGTAGTTCATTCCTGATTAGCTGTGTGTTTTCCTGTCTTAACCTGACTTTTATTGGTCCCACTGAGGCAAGTGATGTGAGTGCGTGAGATATGAGATGCTGCATCTACTATTGGGACACAACCTGACACCCCTGGGTGATCAGGTCCATTGTTTGTGAGGAGTGAACCATAGTTTACTTGGCTTGATGAGGTTGTGATGTTTTTCTCCTTTCCTCTCAGCCTATGTCAGCTTGCCTGGCTGTATTTATCCCACTGCAACACCTTGAACCAAGGTGTTGCCCTGCTAATCAGTAATTGGCTCCATTTAGTTGCTTTTCCCTCACTGGGCTTTCACACACGGCCTCTCCTGTTGTGTAGCTTTTAATAACAAACAAGATATATTGCTTGAGTCTATTTCGTCTGAACCTAACATTGATCCAGGGTGTTTTTTCCCTCATAGTTTTGCTTTCACACACAAGAAAATTCCCCCAAACCAGCATCTATTTGATTAAACAATGCCACTTTTTGTATCTTGCATCAGTCCTTGTGTTGCATATCCATGCAGTCATCTGACGGGAAATTTGGCCTCACTCAGCCATTAGAGTTTTTTAAATATTCAAGCAAAAGCGGTGAATACAAATTTTTTTTCATCTGTTTCCAGGGATACTTTACGAAAGCATGGCTCGGGGGCGGGAGGCACCAGGAACATCTCGGGGACCAGTAAGTTCCATGTGGAGCTGGAGCAGGAATTGGCCGATCTCCATGGGAAGGACGCCGCACTTCTCTTCACCTCCTGCTTTGTTGCCAATGACTCCACCCTCTTCACCCTCGCCAAGATGTTGCCTGGTACTTAAAACAATCTTAAATCCATCCAGATTCAGTATTCTCGAGTTATTACTCCTTTGTTAGGGTGGATTTTTGTTCTTCATTATTTGAGTTTAGACAGTCATCCTGAGTGGGTACTCAGGGAGGTGGCAGGAAGTGGCTTGTGAATGTTTCAGTGAATGCCAGTTAAATTAACAATGAGAGTGTAGATCATTTTGATTTCTTCAGTATCCTCATTTCATTAATTTCTCTTTTTTTTCTCCTGCTCTTTCCCCAACTCCCTCAGGTTGTGAGATTTATTCAGATGCAGGGAACCACGCCTCAATGATCCAGGGTATCAGGAACAGCGGTGCCAAGAAATTTATTTTCCGTCACAACGATGTGGCCCACCTCCGAGAGCTCCTGCAGAAGGGCGATCCCACGAAGCCGAAGATAGTGGCCTTTGAGACTGTCCATTCCATGGATGGTCAGTTCCCCATACATTCTCCAAGCACTCACAAAGCTTTGCTCTTGTACATTGGATACATGGCACATTTATTCCTACTGCTATCAAAGTATTGAAGGAATTAACTGATCTTGCAGTTGTCAGGTTTAGAGAATAAACAGCCTTTTTACAAAGATAGTTGTGAAGTGTGTAATAAGGGTTGGGCAGCCTTAAATCATGTTTTCTGTGGCATTTATATTTGGTCAAAATAACTGTACCTGTTGCTCATGAACATTTGGCTAAATACTAATATCTTTCTATCCATCCTTCTCATTACAGGTGCTGTGTGTCCATTGGAGGAGATGTGCGATGTGGCCCATGAGTTTGGAGCCATCACCTTTGTCGATGAGGTTCACGCCGTGGGGCTGTATGGCACCAGGGGAGGAGGCATCGGAGACAGGGATGGCGTCATGCACAAGATGGACATTATATCAGGGACTCTAGGTCAGCATCTCATCTCTGCCCTGGAAAATTTGTATTAAAGCAGTGTACCTGCAATTGATGAGTAGCGATTTTCAAATCCTGCCACAGTGTTTTTGATATTTTTTGCTTTGCTGACTAGAAAAATGGCTTTGACTGTTAGTTGCTTGTCTCTTTGTATGCATCTGGTTTGCTCACATCCTTGTCTGCATCTGGTTTGCTCACATCCTTGTCTGCATCTGGTTAGCTCATTTTTGAATGACTGGAGATCTTGGCTAAAAAAAAAAGAGAGAGAGAGAGAGAACTGCAATGACACAAATATGGTGGGGAAAAAAAAACCTGTCACTTTGTTGATCAGCCAGTATTGACTAGATATTTTCTGTTGTCTTCATATTTTTTGCTGGTTTTAGGAACATTTACATCCTCCTGAATGGTATATTCCTAGAAAACCTATGTTTTTACTCTCAGAATCTGGCTTTCTGTTTGTCACCCAATATGCCAGGGGACGTGGAGAGGCTCTGCTTAAGCTGAAGCTGTTCTGCTGTTGCTAGGAAACCTCAGGCTCTTGGTGTGCTGTCATTGAATTACCCTGTGTGTCTGCAAGTGGCTGGCAAACTGAGAGGCCAATTATTCCTGAAAGCTGTGCAGCTCTTGTACTTCTTCAGCTGCCATTTAAGGATGATCCCAGTGCCATTCCAACTGTGAAATCCTTTTATTTGGTCTTTAGAAACGAGTCTTGTGTGCATCAGCAGTGCACTGGGTATTCAGCAGTGTCCCCATTTTACCTAAAAGATTTTTTTTTTAAATCTGAGAACACCTTGGTAATGTGTCAAAAGAAAGCTTTCTTACTTTTTGACCATGTCCTTCATGCAAGCCGTTCCCGTGGAAGAATCATTTAAATTTGATCATAAAAAATGTATTCAGTGTTACAGTGAGTGGCTTTCATGTAAGCCATTTAGCATCCCAAGCTGATTCAAACCAGATCTTTACTTGGAAGTATACAAAATGGCATCACTAGACTTCTGACAAAGATTAGCTAATAATGTGTTCTGTCTGTTCCAGGCAAGGCCTTTGGCTGTGTGGGTGGCTATATAGCTAGTACCGCCGCCCTGGTGGACACGGTGCGGTCCTACGCTGCTGGTTTCATCTTCACCACTTCGCTGCCACCGATGCTGCTAGCCGGGGCCAGGCAGTCAGTCCAGGCTTTGAAAGGGGAGGAGGGTCGTGCACTGAGACGCAAACACCAGCGCAACGTCAAGCTGCTGAGACAGATGCTGATGGACTCAGGGTTGCCGGTGGTGCACTGCCCCAGCCACATCATCCCTGTCCGGGTAAGACATATCATTTATTGACCTTACTCACGCAATAGCCAGGAAAGTTAAAGCAGGAAAGTTACCTAGTGAGCTTACTAGTTAGTGTGCCACAGGCTTGCTACAAAGGCTAGACTAGTAGCAAGTGATAATGATACAAATATACTAAAATGTGAACCTAATCATTCAAAATTCTTCATCTGTTTGTCTCTCATAATGTTTTTCAGTCTGTGAAATGATACATATTTAAGTGATGTGCATCTTGGCACACATCAGTAGGGTGTAGCTGGGGTGTTCTTGCTCTTCTGGGTACATTTTCTCACCCCATAGTTAAACTAAATTCAACTTATCCACATGCTCATTTATATTTTTTGTTTGTTTGTTTTTTTGCTTTGTTATTGGCATAAAATTGGACCCAGACAATCAGTGCCAACCCATATTACATTTCAAGCTTATTGAGATGTCTCTGTCACAGTCCCCAGTTAACCCACTGCCTGTGTGTGATGTCTCGGTGGTAAATTGTTGTCTGTGTTTTCTTTCCTAATTGTCAGGTGTCAAATGCAGAGAAGAACACAGAGGTGTGTGACATCATGATGAGTCGCTATAACATCTACGTGCAGGCCATCAACTACCCCACTGTTGCCAGGGGAGAAGAGCTGCTGCGCATCGCCCCCACGCCTCACCACACCCCTCAGATGATGCAATATTTTGTTGGTAAGATAAGATAAACGCTGTTTCTTTAAGGGCACAGTTAATGAAAATATTTTTTTTTTTCATTTTTGGCCACGATTGAATCATTTTCAGAATCTGTGTTTTTATGATTTGTCTCTGTTATTAAATGCAGGTGAATAGGTAGTTGTGCTAGAAGCTCACATAAACATATAATGGCTCCCTAGTGCATCAGTCACTAAAAAATGCTAAAAAGTCTGATTGCCTAGTAGTTACTCATAAGTTGCACTGAATGATACCTTTCATCAGTTTTTGTTTTGATACATATAGTAACAGATTGCAGCTTGAAGTCATAAACAAATGTTGAATAAGCTTTTCCTAATTCCTTTCCTTGGATTCTGTGCTTCTCACAGAGAGGCTGGTGCAGACGTGGAAGGAGGTGGGCCTGGAGCTCAAGCCCCACTCCTCAGCCGAGTGCACCTTCTGCCAGCAGCCGCTGCATTTTGAGCTGATGAGCGAGCGGGAAAAGTCTTACTTCAGCGGGCTCAGCCACCCCATCTCAGCCTGCGCATAACACTACTCACTATAGCTGGCAGGAGACCTAACACATACACTGAACATCCATTCCTCTGTCACTGTCATAGAATGTATTACCGTCTTTGATAAGTCTCGTAAAGATATGCTATTTAAAATATTCTATGTCCAGATATTCTATAAGCTCAAAATAAAATCTAGATGAAACATAATGATCTGATCTGTCGTTCATGAAAATGTTCTTGTTTTCTTTAATCCGATGAAGTGTTGACTCTTGAGACTGGTCGGAAGTAACCATTTGGACAAGATAAATTCTGGCATTACATTCTCTGAATTTGTGTGAACGAAAGCATGATTTTAGCACTTCCTTTACCAGTAAGCAGACACTTTACATTGAATCATATATGTGTGAACTACAGATAGTCAGAAAGCATGTCAAATGCTTCTGTGAGGTTGATATGAGGGGGACACACTTACCAACAGAGTAAAATGCCTGATTTTGTACTATTTTCATGAATGAGTCTAGATGTTGGCACCCATAAATGTGTGCCACATGCACATCTAGTTGTGTGTGTGGCCTGTGTGTCAGCATTGACCTATTGATGCCCTAAAAAGACCGGAGACTGTTATTCAATTATTATTATTATTATTGTTATTATTGTTCAATGGTCTCAGCAGATGGGAGGGGTCTTCCTCCTGTTACTGATGATGGTCTTATTAACCTGATTACTTTGATCCAGTGACCCACTTGTGGGTGTGAGAGAAAAGTAGGGCATTTCACAAAGATTTTTTTTACTTTAAGCACTGGTGAACGGGAGTGAGAAATGATTTTTTTATGAGTTAAGATTTCTGCCTCTAAATTAGTGAAGTGTAATTCTTCAGGGCAGCTTGCATTCACACCTGTGTCAACAAAATATTGTGGTTATTTCAGCTTCCCATTTTTTCCATACCTCCTGTGCTGCTGCAGCACTGTTCTGTCCCCATCCCTAGAAGAACTTATCTAGAAAGTTACACCGTTGTGGAAGTAGGGTTGGGGATGTTACACAAGTGCAGGTGTAATTATTTGATCTAATAAAAAGACACAGATGGTTTATTGTCATCAAATCAGGTCAACGCTCCTACCGTGTGTGTATCTCAGGTGGAGCCACTGAGCCACAGCTTATGATGGTAGATAAATGTCACTGCAAAGCTTAAGGTGACCCAAATTTACAGGACAAAACAAAGAGCTCACAAAGAGACTCACAGCTGTAGACACATCTTCCTCACGAGTAATTGCATGCACATAACCTGTCTGAAATATAGGGCAGCTGCCGTTTATTTTTTGGAATATCAATATAAAGTTGTAGTCATGATGACTTACTTTCAATGTGACCTGGACATGGATGTGAAACCACATCAGGCTTACTAGCAAGCATGCAAGATTACTTTTTTCATTATTCAGTTTTTTTGTTAGCCAGGATGTAAAAAGTGGTTACAGAAGTGCAGAGTGGTTATTCAGTAGTTGCAAAACTTTGCTGTTCTCAAGAGTTTTACCGTTGTAAAAAATATCTTAGTGTTGCTCCACAAAGCAAAACAAGGAACTACTCTGGATATGGATATGTGAAATAGTTTTCAACTGTTATGTGTAAAGGATGTGGTTTCCTGTAAGCAAGGAGACTTCCACCTTTAAGCTGACTCTTAGCTAACCCAAAACATGCCCTCATGACACACTCATACATTGAAGGAGTATCACTGAGAGCAAAAAAGAATCATCATTCATGTTTCTTTTCTACTAATCTGACATCACAAAATCCTAATTGGTGCACACAATTCATTAATTTGGGTTCTGATATTCATAAAATTGTGCCCAAGTTTTAGTTACATTGTACCCTTGTCTAAAGAAAACATGCCCACCATTTAAGGGATAAGTTGACAGCAGTCATCTGAATACTTGGGGGTTCTTTTTGACAATGTATGTTACGGACATATAAGATTGACATATAAGATATTGTCCATCACTTTGGACTCTGGCTTTGACTTCACCATGCTTGCAAAAAAGGACAGGTATAAACAGATGCAACAATACAGGGTAAAAATCAGCACAAATCCAGCAATACATTAAATTAAATATAGTGAGCCTATGCTTGTCATTGCATTAGGCAGACAAGGGGACTCACCAGGTCAAGCCAAGTCACTGAATTCAGTGTAAACCAGCTATGAGGCAACATCACATTGCATGACTGAGGGTGGAGTATAATTTTGAATGTATTATAAATTATTAAAATTCATATTTGATCATGTAATGTATTGGTAACCTCCCAGGATCTACCTGCAACAGCAGGGCTCCAGTCTCTGGCATCATGGACATCTTCTCTTCAGAGGAGAGCACAAATCATGCAAAATAGGAGCAGAGTTTGATAACTTTGAGAGCTTGAGATGGGAAATTGAGAGATCAAAATAAGTAAATCGCACGCATGAATTAGGATGAAAATTTTAATTTTCCTAGCAATTTCTTTTGTGCCGCATAAATCTACCTTTGCATACAGCATATGTCTGGGATGGTTATATTTGAATGTAATTACACTGGTTTCAGCTGTACAGTTAACTGTTAAAGGGATAGCAAACTAAAATGAGTAATTTTGACTTAGTGCTGGAGATTAAAGCTACTCTCAAATGAAAGAATAGAGCGATCCAATCAGAACAAGACCTCAGTATTAATTCCTCCTGTGCCCCTAGATTTGATTGACTCTTCAGCTGCACCTTATCCTGCACCAGGCTGTTAGCTGGTACCCACAACACTCCCATTCTGTGCTGCTCCTGGATATAAATCCACCATTTTGCCCAGGATTATTTTACCAGTCTAACCTAATATCAGAAGAGGGGGGATTGGGGTGTGTGGCGTTAGTTAGTGACAGTCATGGATTTTCTCACACCATCTCTACCACTACAAGCTTCCAAAGTGGATGTTTTCAGCCAATGAGCTCTACAGCAATGTTACCAATGAATGTTTACTATGAAAACATATTGCAGCTATTCCAAGCAGATATTTTCACTTTGCTGGACAGATGGCTGGTCTTACCAGGTCATTACCCTAAAGAGAAACTAACACCCGCCCAGCCCTACTGAAATGTAACTAAAACTGTATTACAGTTCTTGACTTTAAGGAACTCTCAGATCTTGGGGCATGATGAAGATACACTCAAGAATAATACTAAATGATAAAATGCTCATTTTTAACTGGGTTTACCATCACTTTAACCCTACAGTTCTTTTGCACCTCATTTGAGCACTGAACAGAGTTCAGCTTTGCAAGATACCAGGAGGAGCCGCAGTGCTGAGTTTCCTCTATTTGTGCTCTATCTGTCTGAGTGTCAACTGATGGACACTCAGAATTTCAGAGATGCTTTTGTTGCTCTTTGGATACTTATGAGCCTCAACAGCTCTTCTTCGGAGCTTCTCTGAAATCTCTTTAGAAAGGGAACGTTTTTCATTTTGACAGATCTCTCCTGCGAACAGCGGACCTGTGGTAACCAGGTTTTGCAGGCTTTTAGTAGAGCATCAAAACACAAATCTGAGTGTCATCACATTGGCTGGAATACCTGAGTCCAGTTGGCCCATTCACACACTTCCTCTGTCCTGCACTGTCATTTCTTGAACGGTTGCTATATCAATGATCATAACTTACTGGAAACCAGGGCATTTGGGTAACACTTTGCAATACTGGTGCACTAACATACATTCATTAATAGTTAACTGATGCATAAATCATCACGAGTTAATGAATGACTCATGAAGACCTGAGCCATTCATTCATTTTTACCACATCAACAGCTAAGAGTCTATGTGATTAACAGACTGAGTCAGACTGAGCTCACAAGCTTTTTCTTACCACTTTATGAATATTTATCTGTATGTTGAGTGCAAATTCTTATTGTTGTTTTCCTAACCAGATCTCTTTTGAAAAGGATATTTTTATCTCCACAGGACAAAATAACACACTCTTGTCATCTGCACAAGGTGTTTGATGGGTTATAGGCCCTGTACCTAATCATAGCGAGCCCTGATAAAAGATTTGTGGATTTGCAATTTGATATCACAGCAAGAGTGCCAGTACTCAGAAATGAGAAGGAAAAGAGAAAGGAGAAATGACTGTGAGTCATGTCTGACTTGGTTATAGTGTGGGAAATCACATTCTTCAGCGTGTGTACTCAGCAAAACACCATGCACTTGTCTTTCTAGTAATCATATGAGGAGTTTCATTTCAAAGTTAAATGTCCTCTCTGAACTCACCACTCACTTATACCCCTTTTCCACCAAAGCGGCTCCAGGGATGGTTTGGAGCCAGTGCCTGACTTAGCACCGGTTCTTTGTTTTTCCACCGCCCAAGCACCGGCCAAACTGGTTCCAAATCGGTTCCAGGCAAGCACCAACTACAAGCAGGGGCTAAACAGGGGCCAGAGAAAGAACCGATGACGCGACCCCGCCCACCAATGATGTGATGGGCGGGGTTACAGACCCAAACGGGAACAGCGAATGCTATAAACGTGTAACTAAACATAGTCGTCGTTCGCTCCAACCACGAATATGACGGTTGACCAGCAGTAATTGCGTTTTTCACCTTTGGATCGCAATGTAGGCTTGTAAAGACACGAGCAGTATTTGCATCGCTGCGGTGGGTCGTCCATTTGTCATCCATGTTTGTTATTGTGATTCTGAGCGAGCGTCTTGCACACCCACGTGATCACATTTTACGATGACGTAATGACGTGGCTCTTACTTGGCTCCGCTTGGCTCTTGGCCAGTGGAAAAGCAAACCAGTTCTTTGTTGGAACCAGTTAAGCACTGGCTTTAGCACCAGCTCCGAACTAGCTCCAGGTTCTTTTTGGTGGAAAAGGGGCATTACTCCCCACGTTGCCCTCTACGATCACAGCATGCTGGCTACCTTTCAGTCCTGAGTGTGAATAAAAAGGGCCTTTTCTTTTTGCGCCCCCTTACTTGTGGAAGGCACTCCCCACCTCAGTCAGACAAAGTGACTTACAAAGTGACTATGCTTTTGAGGACAGACTCATTGGTTGCAGGTTTTCATGACAGATTTCCCCCCAAAATGGATATAGTGTTGTTGTTTTTTTTTTTCTTTTTTTTTTTTTTTTTCTCTTTTTCAAAAACCCCACATTTCTTGTTTTAATGGCATGGAATGCAATGGAAAATGTGACACCCAAAAATGGACGTCACATGTTTAGAAAGATGATGTAATTTTTTTTTTTAAAGACAGTGCAAGAGTGCGCTAGTTTTACATTTCTCTTCTTGTTAAACCTGTTGCTCTTCATGACTCATTGAACAGTTGTGTGAGAGACTGGAAAAGGTTATCACCTCCTCAGCCTTAAATAAAGGACATGAAAGTGCAGGACAGATAGCTGGACAAAATCTAACTCAGTGTCTTTCTGGCTAATTGACACCTGCACTATTTTTATACCCTGAACTAAGTAACCTCTCCTCCCTCTCCTCCACGGTCTCACACACACACACACACACACACACGTACTCACACACACGTACTCACAGACACGCACTCACAGACACAGACAGAGTCACACTCCACTGAGTGTTCAAGCACAAATATGCAATCTCTGCATGAATTGCGAGCATGAATGTTGCATTCCCCTCTTAGGCTTTTGTCATGGAAATCTAATCACTATACACTGGTATGTGTTGGTGTGTGTGTGTGTGTGTGTGAGAGAGAGAGAGAGAGAGAGAGAGAGAGAGAGAGAGAGAGAGTAAGAGAAAGGTCTTTTGCATTGTCTGTGATCTCTACTCCCTCTGACTGCATTTGTCTTGTGCCTACTATTTCTATGCTTGCCCATGTGAATTTGGTCTATAGCTGCAACAGTGTGGTTGTCTAGATGATGGTACAGAGCAAACAAAACCCACAGCAGGCTCACAGCTAAGTGAAATACTTCTCACATGGACTGCTGCAGCTTATCTGCCTAGGTAACAGACTGTAGTTGAACCTTGAAACTGCCACAATGGGAAATCAAACACAGCCGCTCACTTAAAGGACATTAGGGAATGGACAAGGTTTGGGTTTCAAGGCTAAATCAGTTTATTCACCTTTTTATATGGAACTATGGGAGCCTCCAGTGGTGTCAGTGACCCAATTTGATTACTGACAGCAGGCTAAGGAACAGGCCTGGGAACTAATGTAACAGAATAAACATCAGAGTTTTTTCCCCTCCAGCTAGTCGCATGGTAATACATCTTTAGCTTGCCACAAGGTTGTTGACTTAAAATAATTCTGGCTTTTGCCCTCTGTGGTCAAAATGACAGACAATAATAAAGCTCAGCAGATGGAACCATCACCCAAAAATAGCTTGCAGGGATCACAGCCACTCTAGTTTGCATGACAGCAGAGAAAAATAAATATTCAAACCAGATGGAGGGCTAATAAAAGAGTGTTTGAAAGGTTGGAGGCAAATATGAAAAATAGGTTGAAGCTCAGACTGGGAAGTCAACCTTCTGTTTTAATGCAGCTCACATATGGGACTTTTTACAACAGATTATTCAAATTGATTAAATCTCCTAGTCCATCAGTAATTGTTTTAAACAAATCTATTGCTTCCTTGATTTAACACTTATTTGTTTTCATTATTTCATCCTTCAGCACTGTTTTTCCTCATTTGTTTAGTGTCTGTCTTTAGCAAGGTGCTGTTTAATGCTGTGAACTCGAAATTGCTGGAAAAGAGGAGCAATCCTCAGTCAGTTTCGAGCACATAAACAATGGTTGATGTTCATGATGATTTCAAGAAATAAAGGCAGCTTCCTGGCAAGCAGCCTGTGCCTATCAGTGTCACTTTTCCAGTAGCAGTAATTACCAGCCCCCAGGCTGTCCTCCATTAAGATCACCTGACTGACTGAAGAGCTTATCTGTTTTAGAAAGGTCACTTCCTGGTTATATTGAAGTGTGGAGCTGCGGAGAGACAAAGAGTTGACAGTCATCTGGTCAAACACGTGGAACTTGTGACACATGAGTTCAGTATGTGTAGACATATACTTTTAACACAAAAGCCCACATGCACACGCACTCACAATTATAAAACACAACAAAATATTTCCTACTTTTGTCTCTGTCTCTGAAAGTCTCATTGAGTCTAAAAGCCAGGCTGGTATGTAGCTGATAAAAACAGTATTAAACTTCAAAGTTGAGAACATTCCTGAAGTTTTTTTTTTCAAGAATGACTTCATATATTGCACCTGGGTTTTGCAAACAATAGACCTCCTATTAGAAATGCAGTGTCATTCTCAACATTAATTCTCCTTGAAACATTTTGTGACAGTTTCACCTCTGTGAGCTGTGTTGTTCAATATGGACAGAGTGTGTTGAACAGACCAATGAGCGGACCAGTGATGCCGCTGTAAAACACCTGAATCTGAGATTTGTGCACTGTATTAATTCTTTTTGATTTCCAAGTTGACATTGTCAAAGGTTCTGTGGCTGTTGTCTTAAACACTGACAAATAGATTCACAGATTAAATTTAATAATAAAAATGACTCACAAAAGAAATTTTGTACTGTAACAATTAAAACTATTCCTCATTTTGCTGGACATCCCCTGGAAGCCACAAGACCCCACTTTGAATCATGCAGCTGAATGGCCACACATAAATGGAGATTTGAGTGGGAATTGTCACTCTACCCGCTCATATTCTGTAGTTTCCTTGGCACTGAACTGATTCTGCTCGTGGCTGCCACCATCAAGGTCCTAACTTCCAGTCCTTGGGGCCTCATGGAATGTCACCACGTGACTATTTCACTGCCCCGGCTTGCCTGAAATGTGAAGAGTGTATGTGAGTGCATCAGTTGTACACAACCCTATATGTATTTGCATTCACACACATAGAAACACAAACATGTACAGACTGAGTCACACAGGCATACACACACACACACATGAACACATGGCTGCAGGATACATAGAGGCCGGCTTATATCACCGAGGGGCCATGAACACTGCAACTTGTTTTCCTCTGTTGGCCTACTTTCACACAGAGGGATGACAACCAACAGGGAGACATAACACCGGCAATCCCATACAGAAACATTATGTATGGACACAAAACATGCCCCTATACTACAGGAATGTTGTCATATATGTTACATATGTCATCGTATATGAACCAAACATATATACCGCCTCCAGATATGCAGATTAACTGTATGAGGAATGCATACATGTTGAGCAGACTATGTGTAACTCATCTGCACTATGTTTATATATGAAAACAATAGGGGACACACATGTATTTGCATATGTATCAGTCTTTCCAGGTAATCAGGCCTGTAAGAAGCCAAGATTTTTTGTATCCACATATGAAAACATGCCCCCTTATAAAGGGTTTATGAATGGTTTATAATTAGGTTATCGATTAGGTTGTAGACACTTTATAAATCATAAATAAACAAGTATATAAACTAGTTATAACACAACTACATCAATGCAGGCTCGCTATTTGCTAATATCAAGTTAACGCTGCATCTCAGATTCTTCTAGCTGCTTGGCTTGCTTTACTTGATCTTGCCAAATATTGAGCCTGCATTGATGTAATTGTGTTATAACTAGTTTATACTTGTTTATTTATGATTTATAGTGTCTACAACCTAATTTTCAACTTAATTATAAACCATTCATAAACATTTTATAAGGGTAGTCTTATTGTAAAATAGTACCAGTATATTTAATATCTTTAACAATTCATTATTAAAGTGTGCTATAGACTTCTTTGAATAATTTGGCTAAAAACCAACAAAGCAGGGTCATGATGAAGGCTGGGTTATCTGTGAATGGATTGACCCTGACCACCAAGGACAAACAGTTATTACACTGCTTACTGCTCGGTTATCTCTGCTGTGGCGGAAAAGGCTCAGAGAGACATATCTGTTCTTGCAACACACATAAAGAATGAGAGAAAATTCTCAGAAAACACTCATAAAGCCTTCCTGTCTGAGTCTGCTGGTTTTGCGAGGAACTTCCAACAATCTTTGACATAAGTAGGCAGGGCACACTGAAAGTCAGCATTACTTCCTTGTGACTGGTTTTGCTCAGCTGGTGGGTGACAGCAGGTTTACATCAACCGTGACTCAGACAGCTTTACAACGTCATGAGTACTGTATAACAACAAGGAAAAACTCCATGAAGGAGCCTCTTCACTGATATAAACTCAACTGATGTGTACGACATGTCTATTACTGTGCCAGCCGTGCCATCTGTCACAGCCCGCTGAGTGTTTGATCAAGTGTGGGCGTGCTACAGAGCTCTTTTGTGCCTCTTTGTGCCTCAAGTTTTCTTGTTGTCAAAAAAAGAAAAGAAAAGAAGAAAAGAAAAGAAAAGAAAAGAAAAGAAAAGAGATAGAAAATGTGGAACAATTGTTTTTAATTTGACAGTGAAGTAACTTTTTTCCCCTCTTTCATCTTGGTCTTCAGTATTTATCTTCATTCTTTGTTTAAAGGAATATTGCAACATTTTGGGCAACATTTTGTCTTGGAATAAAAAAAAAGCATAATTTAAGGAAAAGTTAGATGATTGAACTGTAACTGCTGAACACATTTTTCCCTCCATCTCTCATAGTGATCTGTGCACCACTGAAATTATAGGAAGATCCAGCACAAATTAACCTGAAAAGTCTTGTTGTTGTTGTTGTTGTTGTTGTTGTTGTTTTAATTTCAAATGCACATGATACATTGTGTAAATAAGACAGCTTTGGATTTGCTGTGAGGTTTGTTTTTTCACTTTGACGGAGCTAGGCTAATGACTCCCATAGACTTCAAGTATTTAGGCTAAGCTAACATGGCATGCTACTCAGGAACCAAACCACTGGACGTACCGAGGTGAACATAGTATCGAACATCTTGTCTCAGTCTGGGTACGTCAGAGAAAGGATATTTTGCCAAAAATGTTGGAGTGTTCCTTTAAGCTTAGTTTTCTCACTGTCTGATGGATGGCAGCAGCCTGTTTACAAGGCAAAAGAGGATTTGTTCTGGAGTGTAGCGTACAGTCACGTACATTAATGTGCTTTGTTTAGCAACTGTGAGCCCATTGGAGAGGAAGATCACAGAGGAATGGAAGGCAGGTGCTGAACGAGCACTAATCTAATTGGATCGCTCGCGGAATGGGGGACCTGTCATTCACTCTCTCTCTCTCTCTCTCTCTCTCTCTCTCTCTCTCTCTCTCTCTCTCTCTCTCTCTCTCTCTCTCTCTCTCTTCCTCTCTCTCTCTCCCTCTCTCTCTCTCTCTCTCACTATCTACCTATCTATCCATCTGCCTGGCTCCCATTTGTTTGAATCTTTTAAAAGCACTCTTAGAGTGTCCAGTTGTGCTTAGGATGATTTAGGAAAACATAAAAGGGGTTAAGAGAAACTTCTACCAAAAATATGTCATGTTCTGAGATTGGTTGAATAAAATACTGTGAGATCAGACGTTTTTATTGTTCTTATTCTACAGGAAAATAATTGTAAGAATGTGTGGTCCAGCCGATAAAGCACAAAAACCAGTGCAGTGATGTGTTGGATAGGTTTGGGATCAGGGCAGCCTTGCTCCTTGCTCAGGGACAGAGACTGGCCAGTGTCCAGCCCTGCTGGCTGAACTCTTCCTCTGTGCCCTCACATATCTCCCAGCCTTGGACACACACTCCCCTGCAGACAGATAAGTTTATATATGGTAGGTGAAAGCAAGAGAGTAATGACACTGAAAATAACATTTAATTCAAATTGGTTTTCCATTTATTTCATTTTATGGAGCTGAGCTTGAATATTTTCAGGTATTTATAGTTGAATCTGTATTATTCTGTTCAATTATCTGTTCAATTGAATTATTATTCAATCATCCATTATTTTTATTAATATTATTATTAGCGATGGTAGCAGAAAACATGTATTCGTACAAAAACATATCATGATGTTAATTTTTCCAGTTTTCCAAGTTTTGCCTCAACCTGTATTGTCTGTTTACAGCCTTTAGCCTATTACACCAGTGTCCAGGCCTGTTTGCTGCCCTACCAGGAACCAGGATGTGTGAAGGTAACATACCTCCAGGCTCCTTCTTGCTTTGTAATAAGGGCAGTCAAACCGGATCTTTGGTAACTTTAGCCTTGACTGGCCTTCTCGGATTTCTTCTGTTCCTGTTGGGTTCACAGCCCTCCTTAGTTCTCCTCATCGACAACAGGTTCTACAGTTCTGCAACACAACATCTCATGTAACAGCACAGCTTTGCACAAAAAGTGTTCCATTTTGAAAGATGAGACATTTCAAGTCTAAAATTCAATAAACTGACAGCAGCCTGAGGGTGTGTGCATTTGTATTTAACACAAGGGTGAAGAAAATAATTTTGTTGTACACGTGCCATGTAAACAACAACAAAAGAAGCGGTATCTTGGGTGAGGTTAGTTATTCATCTTCCTTCTTGTAACCTACACGTCCTGCCAAACCCCACACTGATTGACAGAAAGGCTGCTGAAAGAGTCAAAGTTCATCAAATAAATCTTACTTAGGCAACACAAACAGCATCACAACCAGGGCAAACATAATGAGGATATTATCACTGAGGCTGTAGTTTCACAACCAATATAATTTCACAAGCAACATAAATAAATAAAGACTCTGGAGTTTTTTTTTTTTTTTTCTCTAGTGTGAGTTACTCATTGTTAGCCGGCTGCTCTTTCATGGCTGAAAAAGTACCCAAATGGAAGGTGCCACAGCATCATGACTCAGGACTGGGTGTGCCTCTGTCTGCTGCCAGCTGGTTAAGCGCTGTGTAGGTAAAAGGCCACAAAGAATAGGAGACAAGAAAATGATAAAGGTAATGTAGGGTAAAAGCTGAGTATCTACCATTCAGCTAGTCATAGTTTTTAAACACACACTGAATGTCTTATTACAGAAGTGTGTGTGTGTGTGTGTGTGTGTGTGAAGTGAATGTGTGCAGAAGAGCATTTATATCTTTGTGACTGGTTCACTTCTCCATCCAGGTGTCAGTTGCAAATTCAACAGGTTTTTTTTCTCAGTTCCTTAAAAGAAGGCTTTGCATTGATGATTTTTCTTTCTTTTTTTTTTTTTTTTTTTGTAGGACATTAATATTACGTAATTACATGGTACACAGAGCCTTTGCACTACAAGTTCACTGCCTCTTAGATCCTAACACTGATCAATACTAGTTATGTAACAAGCTATGAAACTGAAAATAACCTTAATTACTTTATTTAAATGGAGATGGTACTGAGTGCTGCAATCGCATGCGCTTTGTATTCATGTGAATTATAGAATTGTGACTGATGACACTACATGACCAGGTGTGACACTACATGACCCCTGTCAGCACAATACAGGGAATATTTTTGTGGCACAGAATTTGAATGAATGAATGAATGAATGAATGGTTTATTTTTGGTTTTGGTTTGTACATCAATCATTGCACACAGTACAACAATCACAATAAACACATAAAAAAAAATTTAAAAAAAAGTATTAGGCTAGAAGCAAAAGCTTATTTTTGTGCCTATCCTTTACACCTGTTTCACTGCTTCTATTACATTACATATGTACAGCATCTAGCATTCAACATTGAACAAAAGAACAACAATCAACAATAACAAAAACACATTTACCAGCTCAACTTAGTATTCCTGTATGATCTTATACCTAAGGCATTTTTTAAACTTTGTCAGAGAAGTGAAAGTCTTAAATTCATCATCGAGTCCATTCCATAATTTCACACCCACAACCGAAGTACATCTATTTCACTTTCACTGCAGATGAATCTGTTTCTGGTGCTCACTATACATGAGGGTGACAAACTCAATTTGAAATTAGAAATTACTATCAAGTGGAAAATATTTTACATTGCTATATTTTCACTGAACAAAGCCACTACTGGTCTTTGACTGTAGTTTGAAAGTTCATACTGAGCACAGGACAATTACCCCTCTGATTTGGAGAAAAAAAAATCCTAATTTCTGGTTGTCTGGTACTGTTGTCTTTTTAAATTTGCAATACTGATTTTTTTTTTTAACTTCTGTTTTTCTATCTGACTCCATTTAAGAGCATTAGCACTATGTATATATCAGTCAAACATGTGAAGACAATAGCCATCCTGTTTCACAAAGTCACACCAGACCCTGCTCATGGCTGATTAAGTCACTCTTTTTGCCCACTGACACAGTGATTCAATCAGTGAAAGAAGTCCCTCAGTGTCCCTCACACTCAGTGTTTCTTTCATGAACAGGATGGAGTGCCTAGTCAGTGTTTAGGCTTTGCGAATTACCACATTTGTTCAATGTGATATGAGCTAAATTTATGAGGATATTTTTTCAGAAGAATTATTTGCCAATGTGTGTGGAGAGTTGTGTAACTGTGTCTCAATCTGTGTGTGTGTGTGTGTGTGTGTGTGTGTGTGTGTGTGTGTGTCTGTGTGTGTGTGTCTGTGTCTGTGTGTGTATGTGTGTGTGTGTGTGTGTGTGTGTGTGTGTTCATGCGTGTATGTAATCAGATTTGTAGATGTGCAAAATAATCTCTAAATGCATCCTGAAATTTGTTAATGTGTAAAAGAATGGCACATCGGCAAATGTGACCTCAGATTCAGTGTGTGTGTGTGTGTGTGTGTGTAATCTGATTGGTAAATGTGCAATAGAATCTCCAAATATGTCTTCAGTTTGTGTATCCAAATTTGTGAATGTGTAGACAAATCTGTAAATGAGTACATTGATCTGTAAATGCTCACACATGGATTCACAGATTTCTACCATGACAGAAATGAAAAAAAAAATTCTCATGAATGAAAAATCTCTTGTAAAAAGAAAGCAAGTTGAGAGGCATAGCTGAGGTTTAAATGTTTTTTTTTTCCAACTCTCAGAGCAAAATACTTTTCAGCTGTTTACATCTAATGTACAGTATATTTACAGATTTGTCCACACATTCACAAATTTTTATAGATTTGGAAATCTCAATATTCATCTCAAAATTTGAAGATCCTTTTACACATTTACAAATCAGATTACTCACACATGGATTCTGAGTTCGCATTTAGAGATTCTCTTGCACATTTTCAAATCTGATTACACAGATACAGATGCACAACTCTCCACACATATTTTCAGATCATTCTGCTACAATAAAATCCTCATACAAATGTGTTTGGCCCTGCCAATGCTGTTGGACAAAAGGAAAATCTTCAAAGCTCACACATTAAGCACACAGTGCCACGTTCTGTGTGTTTACATACAGGCTGAGCGCACCTCTGTACTTTTAAACAAAACTTTCCTCGTTTTGTATTGCAACAGAATAATGCCCAGTATGTCACAATATGATTTGCAATTGTGCAATTCAATTCTTTTTACTTTTGTCTCTAAAAACAGACCTGCAACACTGTGTTGTCTCAGCTGTAGCCTTGCCTAACGCTCATGTATCTGGAGGCCTGGATGAAGGGCACAACCTTCTCAGAGAAGTTCCCCTTTCAGGATCGTTGAGCTCTGATGGGTGAGGCGTATCTCTGCAGAAGGACCCTATGTTAATCTTGGAATGTGCTTTATGTTTTCCTCACACAACTTTGCTGTTTATATGAAATTTGCTGTGACAAAAAAGAAAAAAAAATCTAAAAGCCATTTAAAAAAACAGTTCACCATCAACAAGTCAATGTATGCAGTCCAGAACATTTAAACACTTAATGAGAGCATTTACCTTCTATGTACTTTTCTGAAGTGCTGATTGTGACAAATCCTAAGATTACAGAATGGTGATTGTATCTTGCATTACATCAGGGCTACCGACCATGAAAAAGCTACTGCGTTCTTCCATAAGAAGTCACACTGGTTAAATTATACTACCTGCAGGTAAATAGGCCTGTTAAAAGCCAGGCATTAAATATTGTTTGTATGTCAGGGATCTTGGCAGAATGAGGGAGGACTTGCTCTGAGACTTTTGGCCTCATACCTCATTCCTTACATGCTGCTGTCTGCAGTCATTCACATCACAAACATGTTGTCGTTACGCCAGTTATTGTTATGTCACTCAAACATATTTCGTGGAATGGTAGTCTTGTGCTGCTCAAAAACATTACAGCAGATCATCGCTGGAATGATCTAGTTGCATGTCTGTTGACTTTGGCTTAGTTACATAAAAAAATGCTGGCCTTTTGATGTTACTTTGTCCAAACCAAGACAGCAAAGTGTTCACACGTCAGCATCCCAGTGAGGAACAGATGGAACAAATTGCTAAATACTATTGGATCGAAAAGACAGCAATATGGTGGTTTCTTTGTTTTTGTTAATTTGCTGATTTATGTTTTACTTGAGTTGAATATTGAGTTGAAAAAGTTCCACATGTACAAATGATTTTACATCACCCTTTGACCGTATTAAAAAACCCCAGATGTTACATTAAAAAGTCAGTGAAAACAGATAGGATGCTCTGGCTGCAGCAAGCATGGCTGTCAATGAGAGTGTGGTGCTGAGGCAGACAGTGGGGTCAGAGGGCTATGTAGCAACAGAAAAACCACATGGCTGCAAGTGAAAGCTCAGCACAGAGTTTTAAGACAGGCCCAGTAATGAGAAGAGACTCAGACATGTTGGAGCTGGAAACAGCGGTCCATAGTTACTCAATAACTTGTGTAAATATCCTCCTGTACTGAGAAGGAAACTGTGTGCGTGGGCGTGCATGTGTACATATGGGAACTTGTTTGTATCAGTGGTCCTTTCCAGCATGCAGGGTGGCTTACTGTGCTGGTGTTTAGCAGCCTTGGATATGCTCACGTGTTCATCAGCTTGCTTTGAGCGGCCTTCAGATAAGAAACCTGCCAAGGAAAGGCAACTGTCAAGATTCTGGCCAGTCTCAGCTGTCGTTGTTAACTTGGTCATCAGGAAACCTTTTACCCCACTAGGAAATAGACTATATTTGAAATATCCCTGTGTGCACTAACCTGATTGGTAGAGACAGAGAGAGCTACAGAGAGAAAGAGGCAGAAGAGGTATTTAGTGTTTGGATTAGAGCCTTAGTCAACCTTGGATGAACTACCACCAAGGCAGTTAAACCTCTACTTAAGTATTTAAAGAGATTTCACTCGATGGTGTGTGTGTGTGTGTGTGTGTGTGTGTGTGTGAAGGTTGGGCAAGCACCTTACAGCTGCACCCATCAACAGTAACAGTTAGTGGTTGTGGATTCCAGTTCATTCTCCGTCTCTTCCTTCTTCCTTTTCCATTTGGCCCTCCTCCCTATTGTAAGTGCCGGGTTATAAATATTTAGCACGGTTTATGAATTGCTGTCATGCAGTAATTGTTTGCGCTCTATCAGTGTTTTTCACGGCAAACATAAAAATAAAACTTGGGTGTGTTCAATATACATTTCCTGGAATTTACTTTGTGCTTCAGCTCAGCTGAAACGAGTTATGAGGCTGACGAGGCTCCAGGGTCCAGCAAACAGGTCGCTCTGTTTAATCTGCAGCAAACAGTGAAATGAGTGAAAATGAGTTATGTCACGTAACAGCTTAACAAAAGTCTTACTTAAACAAATATCTAAGCAACTTGAGGTTTAGGTTTCTCTTCGATCACATTTCTTAACTAACTGACGTTAAAAAAAAAAATCCCCTTATTTGTACTGATTTTACACATTTGGATACCTGTGTATGTGTGTGTGTGTGTGTGTGTGTGTGTGTGTGTTTGCTAGATGTATGACAAAAACTTTACTGCAACCTGCTGCCCTGCATACAGAAAGATAAAAAGCCACAAGTATTTTTCATTTCTGCTATCAGTGTGTAGTTTGCGCTTCATGTGCTCACTCAAATGATGGTGTGTGTCGTGTAGTGAGACAAAAACACACGTTTTTAAAAGAGTTTGCAAGAATTGCTTGCTTTTGCAAGAAATGTAAATTGTTTTGCTGATTTGGTGCAGGGTTTTGTGGTTCCTGTGTAGAGTTTTGCATAAATAGCCGATAGTTTCAAAGATAATGTGTAAGCAATCAGAAAAAAAAACTGTAATATAAGTTGATCTCAATAACAGCATCTGCTAAATGTATTAAGTTATATATTTTTACCTCTTCACTTCCTTTCTTTTCCTAGTGACTGACTGGAGTGACAATATTTTTTTCTTTCACTTTCTGTGTGTAAATGGTTTATATCAAGACTGGCAGTATGTGTGGCAGTTTAACTTTATATATTCACAGAAAAGAAAAAGATAATAAAAATGTTAGGTGGCAATACATTTTAGAATTTAAAACGCATATTTTAATGCCTATGTTAAGGCTTAAAATGTTCATATACTTTTGCAATGTTTGTAAACACTGGAACGATGCAGACCTGTGGACAGAGACACTGAGAGATAATGATTTTTTTTAGACTAAAAACATTTTATGTGTAAAAGGTCTCTATATAAAGCAGACAAGAGACAGCACACAGGTTGCTTTCTTATATCTGCACAATAACTGTTTTACATTTCAAGGAAAATGTTTCCCTTTTCATTGCACCTGTCTGGTGCAATGAAAACACACCAACCAGCTCTTTAAGTGGGACTATTTGGTCACAAATAAACCAATTACTCTATGGCTTCTCAGCTTTTTTCCTTTTTGTTCTTCTCAACTCCATTCTAGCACTTTAAATGCATGTGGGCAATGTGCCAGTGTGCCATTGTATTGTATCCGGTTATCTAAACCCTGGTGGCCTGCAGATATCGGAGGGATGCCAAGTCATGCTCAGTACTCAAGTTGAGGGGGACCATCCCCCCTGATTTTTTTTTTACAATTCGACTACTGGTCATGCTCATGGGACAAACAACATGAAAGATGAGGTGTTTTGGCACAGTGTCAGTACAGACAATAAAGACACAAACTACAGTATGTACA
The DNA here is from genome assembly GCF_902150065.1 of Myripristis murdjan. Classification (NCBI taxonomy): domain Eukaryota; kingdom Metazoa; phylum Chordata; class Actinopteri; order Holocentriformes; family Holocentridae; genus Myripristis; species Myripristis murdjan. Next base: position 11,074,712 of record NC_043984.1, on the reverse strand, counting down.
AGGATGTGAGCAGGTTAATGAGTGTTTTTAAGGATAAAACATTTGCATTGTTTGTCATTGTAGCCTGTGCTAACACATGGTTTTGATCGTTTTAAACCATGCTGGAATTGTCTGTAGTCAGTAACCCGCAGATCAGATGTGGGCAACTCAAAATGACATTCAAGAGCTTTGGATTTTTTTAACTGAGCATGTTCAGTCTCACCTCCCTATTGGGAATGAAAATATCAGATAACATTCATTTTCAGCACCTCAATTAACTGAGAAGATAGTAGAACACACAAAAAGTTTTCCTTCATCCAATTCATGCCACTCTGCTGACACCTGGTGGTGGGAAATGATGCAGCCTGTGCACAGACTCAGGAGCCTGATTTGAATTGTCTCCTCTCACATATTAATGTCTGCATGGATTAATATCACGTTCATTGTTTTGTTTTTCCAGTTTTCAGACTTATTTAACCATGCCCCATCTATAACTACATCATCACAGCATCTGTCTTTACTTTTGTTTGTTTGTTTGTTTGTTTGTTTTTGTGTGTGTCTATTCCTTCCTTCCTTCTTTTATTTATTCATTCATTTGACATTGCCAAATTTCCAGTGAAAAATATATTTGGGCTTTGTGCTCTTGTCCTTTGAGAATTTCACTGGTAAAGATCGCATCTATCAAAGTTGTTGTTTCTAAAAATCAACTCACTGTTACTCTAAGAACATTGCAGCTCTATCACTGTTTACTGTTAAGTAAAGTACCATCAGAGTAACAATACTTCTACTTGAGTATCAGTTTCGAGTACAGTGTCCACCGCTGCCTTTTAGTCGGCCAACACATGATGAACCGAACATCTTCCCCTTTAAGAGCTGTGCTCGGGGCTGAGCGCGCGGCAGCGGCGGGTAAACTGAACACGGTTTGTTTTTGTCAGCTCCTCGCCGTTTCCTCCGGGCGAGCGACACGACGCGGCAGCTTTCTGTCTGTATTCACACGCTGTCGTCCGCAGCTGGACTCAACCACGCTCCAGGTGTGGCAGTAACAAGAGCATCGGGTTGTTTTTTTTTCCACCGGGTGATAGTCTGAGAAGTAAAGAAAATGATGCCTCCTGCTCAGGTGAGTGCGGCTGAAGGCGCTTGCTAGCTCGGTGAAGCTCGGCTCTGAAGTCCGCTGGTTTGTCCTAGCTCCGCTGGCGACTTCAGAGAAGAAATGAAAGAAAACTTAAATATTTCATTTTTATCTTGATAATTGCGTTGCAGCATACTGTATATGAATGTCACTCAACGTAACTAATAGTTAACGTTACAGCTTACACATGTATGCTATCAGTGAATACCAAACATTGATAGTGTATCGCTCGGTTAGCTATGACTAGGAACTGATGGAGAAGCCTGCAAACGTGTAAACAAGTAAACAGTTATTGTCGAGTTTATGGCAGCTCGGAGCCAGGCACCAGGCTCCAATGTGATTCAGTAATTAATAGACCAAAAGATGCTGTTGTGCGCTACACAGCGGAGCGTTCTGTGTTGTGGGCGCATTTGTTATACAAGTGGTGCCCTAACCCTAACACTGACCCTTGTGTTTGGTCTGTGTGGAAAAGCAGAACAAATTTCTCACCAGTTCAGAGGATTATTTCACAGCACACGATTAGAAAATTAGCCGGGTAACTGTGTAAGGATTATGCTGTGTGGTATAGTGATGCTGATTTGAATTTGCAAAAGTAAACTAGAATATCACATTTGTGAATGTTTTAAGTCATTCGTGATGATGATTGCCAGTTGTTTAATGAGCGAAATTTCAGAAAATATTTCATTAGACCTTTTTAAAGTTTTTAACGTTATCTGGCCTTCCCAGCCTTGATTTCTGAAATACACCACAGCCTTGAACCAAACCACACTGAGTTCATGGTTTAACTTTTGTCACGTGTTTGGATGTGTTTCTGGAGGTCTTATTACAAAGTTAAGGTGTGACATTAAATTAAATTCATTCCAATTCAGAGTTTATTTCAGACATTCAAAAAAGGGGCCCTAGCATATAAATAGTATAAAAACAAAAACAGGACAAACAACATAAGGCCACAACAGTACATCATTCAGTTTTAAGGACAGTTGACTGGCACTGTGTCATCTGAGAACCTGAAGCCGCAGCCTCATAGCATCATACTACTTCATGTAGCTGCAGCACAGATAAGTTGTGTTCAGAGGTGTGCAGAAAGCACTTTTGAATAATGAACATTTTACAATGACAGAACACATACTAAACTTGCAAGGCAAAATAATGACAGAGTATATAGTTTATAACACTGTCAATAAATATTTCTGTCATCAGATTTCTCATCCTTTCTACTGAAAGTACAGTGCTATTTAGGTTATTGATTACGTACCGTATCAGCTTTATACTGAGAGTTATGACATTTTCAGAGCTTTACATCATACAGTCGACCTATTATCATTTATAATAACTCTTCCATACATTTGAGATACTCCTTTGACCATTTATGGTTAGTTTGCTTTGACTTTCTTCACCTTAATTTGAAATGTATATCCTGAATACAGTTTTGGAACTGTGCAGCAAAACTTGCATATTTGGTTTAGGATGTATAGGTTGTAATTCAGTCAAGTATCTTGATAATTGCTTATGAGGAGTAAGACTGCAGAAGGTCTCACTAAACATTCTTTTAAGTTATCCAACTATTTTGCACACCTTGCTGTTTTGGAATAACTCTAGGCTAGAATTGGCAATATTTGCACTTGTTAGATCAGAGGTTAAAAAAATGGTCAAAAAAAAGATGGAACCTTGACTGATGCTGTCAGCTTATTCAGGTGATGCATATGAACTTTATTTCATAGTGCACTGACAGTGTTTGAGCATTTATTTTATTTATTTATTTTTTGCTATAGTCAGAAACAGTTTTGGAGTCAAATTGGATTTGAAATAGGCACACAGTAACTCAACCATGGACTGTAGCTGACCTAGAAACACTTTTAATTAGGGGTGGGGAAAAAAATTGATTCAGTTAAGTATCGCTATTCTTCTTCTTAGGATTTTTAATCGACTTTTGCTTCCTGAATCGAGTCAAGATGCTGGTATCATATGAAACTAGATGACCTATGGAATCCATTGATACCAGTTGACCTCTGACCTCAAGATCTCTGAATGAAAATAGTTTCTATGGGCTCCCACAAGTCTCCCCTTTGCAGACATGCCCACATTATGCACATCCCATGCTGTTTGGTGCACAAACCATGCAGGTTTTTACATGCAGTGTGCTATTTTCACCTATTCTGAGATGGCTTATTTCTGCACATTGGGGCCTTAACTGTCCCAGAGTTACAGAAATTGGATTGTATTCATAATGGATTGGAAATTGTATTGGCAGTTGTATTCATGTGTGATGATGTTCACCTACATAGTAGCCCTTTTCATTGTTGTGAGACAATTTTTTTTGACATCACTGTATAAAATGACTCAATGTGACCTCCAGAATAATTACAGCCTCCTGAAACTTTACATCCACAAACTAGCGAGCTAGGCCATTCAGGGGATGTATGGTTTTCCTTGGTATATTGACAGTAAAGGGGAGTTTCTAGGAAAAGAGAAACCATAACCCTAATTAAAAATCCAATAAATCATAAAATCGAATTGCAGTACTTTTACAATTGCGATACAGTATCACATCTGGAGATAAGCATATTGTCCCAGTCCTACTTTTAAGAACTGTAACTGCTTTTCTGTGAATTTCAATACTTGTTTTCACTGTTAGGGATTGTGTAGGATGTCATGTAGGCTAAGGAGGATAGATTGTTGATCTACTTAGGCAACGTTACAACGAGTGATTTGTTTTTTGTTTGTTTTGTTTTGTTTTTCATTTATTTATTTTTTTGTTTGTTTTGTTTTGTTTTTTTTATGGTGTGATAAATCACGTCTCCAACGCAATGCTAAGTTTTCCTTTAACAACCCCCCAAAAATTAACCAACTTTAGTTTCGTTTTTAGACAACAAAATGTTTTTATTTACATAACTCTAGCATATAAAACTGTAAAAAAAAAAAAAAAAAAAAAAACAAAACAAACAAAAAAAAAACATAGCACTCTTGGAAAAAATATATATACATAACATTGTACTGAACAGAGTTGTGCTTCCATCTGCACGGTATCAAATCCATCACCAGATGATCGGTTAATACTCGACGCCATATTTGTCAAAGTGTCTCATGATGATGCCCAGCTCCAGCTCCACCGTGCCCATGGCCTCGGTGTGCAGTCTGTATCTGTCTGCCCCGCTGTAAATCAGGTCTGGGGTGCGCAGCTGAGGGCCGCCGCCGACAAAGATCTGCGCCAGCTGCTCCTGCCAAGAGCCGAGCGGCCTCCAGGTCACGCAACGGACGTGGTGGTGTCCGGGGCTGGACGGGATGTGACAGTAGCCGTAGCCGTACAGCTGGCAGCGGCCAAACGAGTCCTGGTGCCACACCTGTAGATGCAGCTTCGGCCAGCCTTGGAGCCCCTTGGTGGAGTAGTGCAGGTCGATCGGATGACTCCAGTAGGCCATGTCTCCAGTCTGGGGCAGATCCACTTGAGTCTGACCCTCCTTCAGCCCAGAGAGAAGTCGCCACGCTCCTCCGGTGTGAACTCCCCATTTGCAAAATAGACTACTTTGGGGGAAGCCGCTGGCTCCCACGATCTGTCCTATAACGTGCAGCTCCGCCATGCCTCACGTATTTGATACAACCACAAGGCCACCGAGGTTTCTTATGATCTTTATCCGAGGTTAATGGCGGGGCTTACAACAACCGCTCATATTTCCGTGGTAACGCAAGCCGTTGCTATCGCTACGAAGTTGGAACGTGCAGCGTAAAAGCTCATTGGTTCCCGGTCTGTCGTTTGCGTATGACGTTTCACGCAGTACTTCCTTGTTTAGTAGCATTACCAAAATGCAACAGTGCCGCGTAATTTCGCGTTCATTTTTCATATTTACCGGTGTTCGGCATTGGCTGCACCTTCATCGTCACCCTTTAAATGAGTGTTGGCACGCTGGCCTCTCTAGACTTGCAGCGGGTTTAGATATTGGATTCTGAGGAGCTGCAGAGAGCCGAAGTGGGAAACAGCGCCGCTACACGCTTCCATGTGCTGAACTGCTTCTCTTCACCAACCTGTTACACAGAGCCAGAAAGTTGCTACAGTTTTGATGCATCTCCTGTGGTCAATGGTCAGCGGCTTCACTACGCCTTTGATGGTCCGCTGTGGCTGTCTTGTTATCAAGTTACATTGAAAATACAACAGTTTTCTACTTCATTCACAGAATGTCATCAAATAATAGGTCTCACTCTCTTTTTCCATCTCACTCTCTCTGTCTGTCTCACTCTCGCTCTCTTTCTGTATGTGTGTGTGTTTGTTCAGTCTGATCCAACCCTAGAGAGGCATTTTAAGGGCCACAGGGACACTGTGACAAGTGTGGACTTCAGCTGCAACATGAAACAGATTGGTAAATACTGCTGTGTGAGTGAGACAGAGGAAGAGAGGGATGAAGCATGATCTTGTGTTTGGGCATTAATAGTGGGGGGGGGGGATCGATGAACTTAAGTCTTGCAATTCTTTTTCTTTTTGACAATTTTTAATTGCTGTTTAAAAATTCCTCAATCGATATGATTATAAAAAAATCAAAATAAATCATTATATGAAATTGTAATACTTAAGTGCTCAAATATTTGATGTGCATTGTTTTTGGAAATAAGAATCATGATATACAGTCTCTAGAAGTGTATGATTAAACATTTTCCCATGGTCTAATGTTAAAAAAGCAAACATAAAATCACAATAAATTGTAATAACAAATTGCAATGCTTGTTGAATTGCAAAACTTAAGAATCACAATACATATCGAATTGGCACCAAGATGGTGTCACATTGGGATATGGTCCCAACCCTAATGGGCAACTATATTACTGGATATTTTGCTGTGCAATTGTCTCTTTTTTTCTTTGTTTGTTGGTTAAATACTGTATTTTGTTGTCTAATTGTGTTTGTGGATGACAGATTTATGCTGTTTGTCTGGGTAGTGCCTCTATGTGTGTGCCTATAAGTTTTCATGGGTTCACTCTTGACCCATCCCTCTCACAGCCACAGGCTCCATGGACTCCTGTGTGATGATCTGGAACATGAAACCTCAAATGCGAGCATATCGCTTTGATGGACACAAAGATGCCGTCATATCCATTCAGTTCTCTCCCTCAGGCCACCTGGTGGCCTCCGCCTCCAGAGACAAGACTGTACGCCTTTGGGTGCCCAGCATGTGAGTTTTGAAGTGTTGCCCTGTTGAGGGAGCTGGTGCGTTTGCCTGTGTTGTGTGTCCACGCTGAGGCTGCATGGGGCCAAATCATAGTGTCTCACATCTCTTGTGTCTAATTTCTCAGAGAGTTCCGTTTTAATTCAGTCAATACATTTTATATCTTGAATAATGATAGAGAATTCATACAAAACATTTAATCAAAATAGCATATATGACAAGTTTTGTCTTAGGAATAGACTATTCAGTTGTTTGTTTGTTTTGAGGTAAGTTTACTTTCTGAATTTAATGAATACAAAGTGAATTGATCCAACCCTTTTCTTCACTATTCTGTGCTAGATGCTCATGAAATGCTGTGGCCACTTGCCCTCTTATAAGATTTTAGAATTTTTGTTTTAATTTAATTATTTAAAATGAATAATGACAGAATATATGCAAAACAGCAACACTGAAAGATTACGTTTCTTCATTCATGTTCTAATGTGTCCTGTAGTTGAAAATAGTGAAGATCTTTGAAATCAGTTGCAAAAAGTGCAATAAAATATTTGTCTTCCTCAGTTCACCTCATGTGGAAGCCCATTTCCGCCACTAAAAAAAAAAGATGAAAACATAGCCTTGATAATAAAAAAACGCCCATCTTAAGCCATAATTATGGGATACTAAGTCATAATTATGAGATAAGTATCTCGTAATTATGAGATACTGTCATCTCATGCTGGGGAAGGGGGCAGTGTACTTTGACCTCTGCCTCATCTTTCTCCTTTTACGCTTCAGCCTGTTGGAAAGAAGCAGCTTTCAGTAAAGAAGGACCTCACAAGTATATGCCCCTATTGCACTATTCACAGCACTGGTGATGTGTAGTGGTAAATCCCATTAGGATAAGATCCTACCTATTACACTTAATTACACCCTTTGGCTTCAATTTTAAGCGCCCTCTCTCACATGTATATTCTTTCCAGGTACAGGGTCCACATTTGTGTACCCATTACTGTCCCAATGACCTGAGTTTATACTGAAAGGGAAAACTGGCATCTGGATCATTTTTCTGCCCAAGCTGCAGTGACATTTAGAGCCTTAACACTGCATTTTGTAAGCTGGAAAACCATCTAACTATGCATCGACAACTGATATAACGGCCTACTGTCATGCGACTGACCCAAACAGATAAAGCAGCTTATGCAGTTACTTTATAAATTCTGGTCCAACTCAAGCCAAGAAAAACTGCTCTGTTAACCATTTGACACGCAGCCATGCAGACTGTTTTAGTAGCAACCCATCAGTGCCGTGTCCAAATTCAAGTAATGGTTGAATTCAAACATTTCAAGATGAATGTTAATGCTTATGAATACCGACCCATCAATAAATCAGTGATATTCAGATTACTGAAATGTATTTCACACATGGCCTGGCTACATCCAGAACAGAATCACATCTTAAGTCATAATTATGAGATGCTTATCTCATAATTATGAGATGTTAAGTCATAATTATGAGATACTATCTCATAATTATGACTTAGTGTCTCATAATTATGACTTAAGATGGGCATTTTTTTTATTATCAAGGCTATGTTTTTATCTTTTTTTGTGGCAGAAATGGGCTTCAATAACCTCAAGACTGTAACTTGCGACTAATTATTGTGATGGAAGTATCTATGAAAACAAAAACAATTATTATTTCAGCCATAATGATGATGCCAAATATGATATACTGTCATCAGTATGGTCTCTTGTTTGGATTATGAAAGAGTGAAGAACTTTATTATTGTACGGACAAGGATGTTGAGGTACTTGGTTGTTTAATTTGTTAATTCTTACAACAAAATTAAAGTTTTACTGCGTACTCATTATCTTCTGATTGTACCAGAACGGAGGAAGATACACAGTACTGTGCACCCACTGATTCTGGATTTTTTTAGCTTAATTTTTTACTCTTTGTGTGTTTGTGCAGCAAGGCTGAGTCGACAGTATTCAGGGCTCACACAGGCACAGTACGAAGCGTGAACTTCTCTGGTGACGGACAGACTCTGGTCACAGCCTCTGACGACAAGACCATCAAAGTCTGGACCGTCCATAGGCAAAAATTCCTCTTCTCTCTCAACCAGCACATCAACTGGGTCCGCTGTGCCAAGTAGGAGACACACACACTCACATACTCATACAACTGTCAAATCCATGTTTGCATTATTGAATATTATTCAACAGGTAGATTGACCAAGTGATTTGATGGACAGAGGGCGTTCTGTGAGTGCTGATACTCAGAACAACAGCACTTTGATGTTTAACTGTATTGCTTCGTTTATAAAAAAAAAAAAAAAAAGTGTTCTACAATACTGTCATTTACATCATTAACTGGCATGATCTACATTGTAACCAACTTGTATCACAACAGTGCAAACTCAGACACATTTCCGGAAGCACTGGACTTAAATTATGAATGGTAAGCGAGGGAGGAAAGAATCTGCTCTGTGTTTGACTGTAAGGAAGCGCTGCCTCTTGCAGGCTGTGGTTGTGGCGAGGGCTGTGGTTGAGATGAGGGTCAGGAAGCGCTTCCTTACAGGCAACTGTCTGGGCAACAAGCACCATGTGCAAACACTGCAGTGGAAACCTCCAGGCCAGCTAGCCTGCAGTGGGGAAATTGTTTATGATCAATTCAGTTGAAGCTTGGATTTTGACGGAAGTATTTGTTGTAGGAGATGAGAAATTTATTCAATAAATGCATCATAGTCTGCTGTTGCTTAACTGCTAAATGGTGTTTTTTGTAAAACTGTTGAATAAAAGCAATGTCACACTCGTTACATGGCATGGCATGGTGTGAAATTGTTTAATTGGAAATTGGACATTTCCTTATAGACATTTTCTAATTTTCATATTTTCTTTGTTGTATTTCTACTCACATACACACTAAAATAGAATCTTATAAATATCCAGTACATTTCCATTTTTTTTCACAGCTGTAGCTGCAGGTTTTGTGAAATTTTCTTTACATCATTTCATCTCTTGCAGGTTTTCTCCAGATGATCGTTTGATTGTGTCATCCAGCGATGATAGGACTATAAAGCTGTGGGACAAGAACAGTAGAGACTGTATCCACTCCTTCTATGAGCATGCGGGGTGAGTACTGGATCATCAGTCTTTAAAATGGCAAAAGGTGCAGGTTGAGAGACATTTTGTGTAAGTGGGGCTAACCTGGTGGGAAAGTGAATTTCAGGTTATCTGAGTCCCTCTCCATTTTTTACATTTCCTACCCCTTTCAAGTTATGCAAACCACGTGGCCTTCCATCCCAGTGGAACCTGCATTGCTGCAGCCAGTACGGACAGCTCTGTCAAGGTGTGGGACATCCGCTCCCATAAGATGCTGCAGCACTACCAAGGTAAAGACACCTGCAGGGACGAGCACAGTTTTGAGTCAGTAATGAAACTATTTGTTAATCGTGGTCATTGGCCACAGCACTTTGAAGTTGAAAACTTTTTTCACAGTGGGTACTGAAATTAGACACACTGAAATAGCCAAAACTCTAAGATAAAATTTCCTTAAAAACGTTAAAAGCTTCAGCCACAATTCATTTTACCATGAGTGCTTCTCAGCATATTCAATAGAGCAAAAAAAAAAAAGGATGCCTTTTGTCTGGCTGCCACTCTGTCTGATTGCTCTAATCAGCTCTCTTAAATAGATTTCATATGTGAGATCTAATAACGGGTAATCACATCTGTCTGAGGAGATGGAGTAGAAAGATAAAAGCTTGTTCCTTTCTCTCTTCTCTCTTCTGTTCTCTTATCTTTTCTCTCTTCTCTTCTCTTCTCTTCTCTTCTCTTCTCTTCTCTTCTCTTCTCTTCTCTTCTCTTCTCTTCTCTTCTCTTCTCTTCTCACAGTTAACTGTGAGACACATTTTGCTTTCATGCCAAAGGGGCTAATAAAGAGGCTTGTCTGTAAGGCAGTGTTAGGTGGTAAAGTGGAACCTGATATTTAACCTGACTGTATGGAAACACCTTAGTAAGTGATCCATCAACTGTAGGTCAACTTTAGGAATATGCAGCTGGGTATGAGGTTGTTTTTTTTTTGTTTGTTTTTGTTTTTTTAATTTTTATTATTAATTTGTCTTTGCTTTTAATTATATTAAGCATATTAAAACGATGAATGGACATAAACTGTACCAAGGAGTATATTCCCCTTGGTCTCAATAGACATTTGATCATGTATGCAGGTGTTTGCTTTATTTTGCAGCCACTGGAATTGTTGATTATCTTCTTTTTTAATTAATTTCCTGCCCAAGGACTAACTCAGGCATTTTTTTTAGAAACACACTGTCTCTGTCAAATAAACTACATTTAACTAAACAAAATAAACTGATGTTTCATAGCATAATGTCATTGCGTCTGGCCACCAGCAGAGGGACCATCACACCCACTGAATGTCTTTTGTCTTCACTTGGTCTAAAACCCAGTCACCACAAATTTGAGTAATTTCAGTCAGGAGAAGTTTTGATTAGTGGCCACTGGCTACTCTACTGGAGCTAATAAAACATGTGGATGTAGAGCTGATTTTCTGGCAGTGTCAAGTTATGTAACAGCTGAGGAAAATATACTTTAACTGGAAGAGCCAAATTCAAACATTCATGTCATCAAGTCTGTGCCCTGCTGAAGCGCCTTTGAGCAAGTCACTGAATCCTTACCTGCTCCACAGCCAAGTCCTCTGATGTCCCTGTGGAGAGGGGGAAGTGAAATGAATCGCTGGGTGGAATCACTGACATATCAGATTATTATTAACAATGACAAACTATTTTATCAATGTGTTTGTTCTCAGTATGTCACCCTTATTCACAGTATGTCAGCTGTTCTTGTGTCATCCAATATTTCCCATTTTCAACATGCCTATAAACAATTTTCAGTTCATTATCATTGTTGTCATGATGAACTCTTTACTGATGAAGTCTTTTTTTGTTTGTGATTCTGCTCTATTACCAAACAGAAAATCTAAACATATGAGATTATACAACATACAAAAAAACAAGTCAGCAAAGCTCAAAATTTAACCTTTCTTTGTAATTTATTTATTTTTTGCGGCAATTTGTTTTAAATGGCACCGGAATACAACGTATCCATTTGAATTACAATCAGTGACATTCTAGCCCTGTTTTAAATCCTGTGTATGTGTGTGTGTGGGGGGGGGTGTATTTGTTCCAGTCCACAGCGGCGTGGTGAACGGTGTGTCTTTCCATCCAGCTGGCAACTTCCTCCTTACTGCTTCCAGTGATTCCACATTGAAGATACTGGACCTGGTAGAGGGCAAGCTGCTTTACACACTGCATGGACACCAGGTAGACACACACACACACACACACACACACACACACACACACACACACACACACACACACACACACACACACACACGAATTTCACCCAGATATCTCTTACAGGCCTGTTTGAACTAGTTCCATGGTCATGTCTGTAGTTTGCCCTATTTTCCTAGTCTATGCGGAGGGCGGCGTGGGTGTGCATGTATAAGTGTGTTTGATATCTCGTTTGTGTGTATTTGATTCTTCTTAAGTGTGTGTATATGCGCGCATGTGTGTGAGTGATGCCTTTTGTATGTGGTGTATTTTAGTACTTGCCAGGCAAGCAGGCGGCCCACTCATGATGAGTCATCCCAGGGCTGTTGGAAGGAAACAGAACTCTGTTTCTGTCTCCGTTCCTCTGGATCTTCTCCTCCTCTTCCTCCTCCTCTCTGTTTCCGCTCTGTCTTTATGTCCTACTGTAACACTTCTTTCTGTGTCCTCCTCCTGATTTCTTTGGACGTTCTGTAGCATTTCCACCAACATCGCCGTCGCCTTGTCATCTGCTTTGTCCTCCTCCTCCTTGTGCTCCTTCTCCTTTACCTTTTTACCGCATCTCTTTTTCCTACTCACATTTTGACTCGTTGCCTGCCTAATTGACTTGCCTGTTGCCTGGATCGCTGACTGACTGTGTTTGTCTGTCTGACTGACCAACTGGCTAGCCAGCTAACTGTAAAAATCAATGGCTTTCTAATACCACATGTGGTGTGTCTCGCTGGCCCTCTGTACACATCGTCTGCCTCTCTCTCTCTCTCTCTCTCTCTCTCTCTCTCTCTCTCTCTCTCTCTCTCTCTCTCTCTCTCTCACACTCACTCTCTCTCTGTCATCCTGTGTCTCAAGAAATCAACTTGCCTTTTTTAAGATAAAAGACACATCTCTCTCCCTCTCTTCTCTTCACACCTCCAGACCTGTGATCCCCTCCGCAGTGTCTGTTTCTGTTTTTGTTCTTTTTGGCCCACTTGTGACTCCACCAATCTGTTGGTACTGTGAACGCTCAGGGTGTTAATTGTCTCCACAGCCACATAGCTAGAGATGGGAGAGACCCCCATCTGTTCAGCGTGTGTGTGTAGGTCTATATGTGTGTATGTGTGTGTTTATGTGACAACTCACAATCGTGTATGTGCACGTGTGTGTGTGTGTGTGTGTATCAGTGTAAACCCAAAGGAAGTTTTATTTAGCTTTTGGAACTGGTAAATGTGTTGTTTACCTAGCTTAAAGAACTCCCCCCTGGCTTGGCAGAAATGTGTTAATTTGCTTCAATTTGACTTCCTGCTCTGTCTGACATCTGCCCTTTCAAAGTGGGCCACTAAAGTTTTTTATCAAGCAGGTTCTCAAATAAGTGGAAGAAAAGAAGAAGAAAACTTCACATGTAAATCCAAACTTATGTTAACTTTTTTGTCAAGTTCAGCGGCTTAAGTCAGGCACTTGATGCTAGTTTTACAAGGAAATAAATAAATCTAATGAAAATCATGTTGCATCAACACACTTACATATATTTCTTATGTTATTTTCTATAAAGTCACAGTTTGTAGAGATGTTTATCTGAGGTAAACAAGTTGATGTCAGCTGAACCCATTTACTGCTATTAAGTGCACATTTGACAGAAACAAAGTTGCACAAAGTAAAACCGATGTAAACATGTATTTGTTTTTGTTTTTGTATTTGATGGAGAGGACCATGAGGGGTCTGTCTGGCTTCTGCCTCCCCTGTTCATTTATCAACACATTAAATGTGCCGGTTAGGTTCATGGCCCTGTCAGACTTTGTGTGTGTGTGTGTGTGTGTGTGTGTGTGTGTGTGTGTGTGTGTGTGTGTGTGTGTGTGTGTGTGTGTGTGTGTGTGTGTGTGTGTGTGTGTGTGTGTAAGCAAGCGTGCGTGTGTCTGGCTGTGGCCAGTGCCAGCCTGGCAGCGGGCATTAGTCAGAGCAGAGACAGAACATGCTGTCTGTCAGGCCATCGCATTGCCATAGTGACGCTGTCTGCTTCACCCAGATGCTTCTGGGAAACCATTCCTCACCCAAACCCGCCTGTCTGTGTGCCAGCCGAGGCACACAGCTATCTCTCTCTCTCTTTTTTTTTTTTTTTTTTTTATCCCAACAGCCTCCCTGTCCATTGCCCTACCCTTCTTTTGTTTGCTTCGCTCTCCATCCACTGTCAACACAATCAGAAGGGCTCAGGCTATAATTGTTGACCCCATTCTGCATTCTGCGAAAGAGAAAAGAATAAACCAAGAGCAAGTGATTTAGATCCTGCATGCCGCCTGGTGCTTAATGCTGTGCGAGTGCAGGTCATTTAATTATGAAACAAGAAGTCCTGGTTCTCATGTATGATTGTCTCCGTCGTGTTCAAGCAACTGTAAATGAATCAGTAATCAGACTGATTACTGACTCCTGTCACCACATAACTATTGAAATAAATATTGATGTCCTACAGAAAAGTAACACCCATACTACCCATGCGACAGTTTAAGTTTGATTTTATTTACATTCATGTTCCCAAATGACACATGAATACAAGCAGAAATTATTTTTAGTTTAATAAAAAGCAGAACAACTTGTGTACATGATTGTACATCATAAAAATATAAAACTATCCACATGCACCCACACTATACATACAACCATGTATGAAAAAAGTTTGATTTTGAGAGTTTAGTCATCCGATTTTGTAGAAAATATAATGTTATATAATATAATAATGTTCCTCTTAATTTTGTGTCATGTTATTTCACAAATGTCTTAATTATACTGAAAGATAATGAAAGATGTGTTTTAGTTAAATTTGGCTTTAAACAAGTAGAATAGACAGAAAAGCAAAAATAATAAAGTTTCACCATACAGCATTTACTCTATGCTTGTTGCTTAAGTGGCATCTTGACTAGGGTTTGACAATTCAATTTTTTTTTATTGAATTTATTATTTTGGAAGTTTGATACCAATATTTCTCAACTGAAGCTGATTGTTGGTGCTGATACTCAGCAACCTTACTTTTGACTATTGCAGTGTTTTGTTTTTTTTTTTTTTTTTTACAAAATATTATAGCACAAAGATTGGTGACACCAAAGTTCTTTCAGATGATTTTGTAGCACCGAGAGGCACCATTGGGCAGATTTTATTGAGAAAAAATAGAGAAGTAGCTACATCTTGTCTGAGGTGAATGACATCACGTGGCTGGTGTACAGTTTTGGAGTCTTTCCTGTGGAGTTATTTGTAGATATGGAGGGTGGGAGTCATTTTGATTCTGAGATCCAGGCTCACTCTTGGGCCTGGTCTAGGATCAGTTTCAACTGGTGTTGCCATTTTTGAGTGTGTTTATTTTACTGCTTATCCAAATGAATATGGAGGAGATAGGAATGATGGTTCCTGCTTTTAAACGAGTCTTAAAATGATGAACCTTGACTTTTGTCCTTGGATCCAGGTTCATTAAAGCAATGCTAGAGCTGGTGTTATTTAGAGGACTAAGAGAAACAAAGCCCTCATGTAACATAAGCCATTTACACTTTGCCACTTCATGCTTCTTCACACGTCCAATTTGTGTGTCTTGAGTTGATTGATTGGCTAAAAGGCCACGTGTAAATGCATTGAAGACATATCAGGGCTGTATATAAATTGGATTTCTTAAACCACCCCTGAATTTGAGTGCACTGTGGTCACAGTCTGGCAAAGTCTAAGTGCTTGGGACTACACTGGCCACATACTGTACATCATCTTCACTCAACCAAACTCATGTGCTGAGAAATGTCTCACTCACATGTGCAGGAAAATGGAAAAGTGGGTGTACTCTGTGTGGTGCCTGGTTAGCCCGGCTTTTACTTCGTGTTTTGTCCTTCTGTGACACATAATCACATAATGATAGCAGGAAATATAAATTATAAGTTTTTCTCTTTGTCTCCCCCTCTCTCCATCTCACCATCTGTGACTTCAGGGTCCAGCAACCTGTGTCGCCTTCTCGAGGACAGGAGAGCACTTTGCCTCCGGAGGTTCTGATGAGCAGGTGATGTCCGCCCTCCTTACTGATCCTAAATAGTAACCAAATGTAGCTGTATACGGGTATATTGGTGCTTTGCAGATATCTTTTTAAAATTTATCATAAAAAAAGAATCAAGAATCTGTGCTCTTTCAGAATGCTGGCAGTTTGACTTCATTTGGTAATTATTCAGGTATTTTTCAAAACGAAGGCCCACTGGCACTGCAACATTGATTTTACAACTTTGGAGCAAGCAGAAATTGTATTACCCAACAGGTAATGGTGTGGAAGAGCAACTTTGACTGTGGCGAGCATGCAGACGCTGTCAGGCTACACCGTGAATCTGCCTCCAGACTGCAGGAGCCCTCTGCCAGCTCGACGGCCCACCTGCCCCTTGACTCACAAACGTCCTTGTACCGTGGCCAGGTAACTTCAGACAGTGTAAACAAATCACTGAACATACATCAGATCACACATTATCCCTGTAGTTCTTAATATTTCAGTTCTCAAGCATCACCTTTACCCCTTCATATAGATCCTTGTTTGCCACAAGGCTGGGTGATATGCCCAGAAAATTGATTTATATTTTTTATGTTGATCAGTGTGTATGATCAAGTAATAATGATACACATTTAAAGAAGAGTATCCTGCTTACAGCTAAACCCTGAAGAACTCCAATAAGTTAATTATTTTTTTAGAATGTGAACTTCTTTATTATCAGAGCCAGTTGGTTAAAATATGTGCACATTTGACAGCATCAGCATGGCATTGCATTCAGATTGTCTCAACAACAGTACAAACCAACTTGTAACACAGGCTCCATGCGTCAGCCTGTAAAAGTAGGCATGAATATAAAACGAGGAGAGGAAATTAGCTGCTACAGTGTATCTCCTGTTAGATTAAAATGCCTCAGTTTCAAACATCTCTTTCATGTCTGTTAGGGGATGAGGGCACAACACCAGTGCAATGGAGTGTGTTGATTTCACATGTTGCATTTTCTATTTACAAATAGTTAATATAGCTGAAAGCGGCAATTCCGGGGTACAAGCTAACAAAGACCATTAGAAATTGAAAGCTTCAACAGCTTAATTAAAAATTACTATAAGGGTGTGTTCTGATGTGGACATATTTTGCCAGTTTTGTAATGACTGCACAGTAACTTCTGATTTATAGTCCAATTTATGTTACGCCACACCTATTTTGTACGTTTATAGCACCCCCTAGCGGGCAATTTGAATGAAATTTTCAGGTTGTTTCAGGCGCTTATGTGGACATATCCTGTTTTGTGGCAGTAGGACAAACACTTTCTGATTTATAGTCTGATTTGTGTTAAGCAGCGCTGTTTACTTTTGTCCATTCATGTGCTAATCCATACCCCTTTTGTAGTTCATTGTTCAATATCTTGAAAACAGAATAAGATATCAACAAGCCTTATGCAGCTTTTGATAAGCTTGGTCCAATAATGATCCACAGTGAATTTCGAGGGAATCGGACTTACGGTCTAGGAGGACATGTCAAAAATGTGTTTTTCAAAGTGTTCAAATTTGTGGAAAATCCAATATGGAGGACCTTATGGGTACTTGAGGCATATTTGTAGAATAAGGATTCATGCATGTCTGTTCCAAATTTCATAGGTGTCATGAATTTTTAAGTTCAAAATATTGACCTTTAATTATAGCGCCCTCATTTGGTTGAATGAGGTCAAATTTCTTGGATAGCATTTGCACTCAACTTCCAACCAGTGTGTAAAATTTCATGTCTCTACCATTTACCATCTCACGGGAATTTGCGAAAACATATCTGAAGACGGGAAAAGTGACATTGTGTTGAATTGAGTTGAGATTTAAAGTTTTAACATGGTAATGACAACATTCAGCACTGTATTTGTTCAGTGGCCTTTACAGCTGCCTTTCTAATGCTGTGCCACATTTTGGAAAAAGTCCCATCGTGCTCCAGTGCCCCCATGCTGTTTTATTGGGGCGATAATGGATGGTTTGCTTCTCCTTAAGTCTGCGGACAGAGAGAGTTTTATGGTGTTGATGAATCCAGTCAGAAGCTATGGTGGCTTTAAGTAAATAGCACACCCACTGCTATGTCTCCCTTAGGCACTTGGTGTGGGAAAAGTTAATCACTTCTTCCTCGCCCCAAGACGAGTCTCTCCACAAAGTCGTGTGGTAATATGTGAATCTGTTCAGGAGTTACATGCATTTTATTGAATAGCCAAGGCCATTATCACAGCCCCATTTGACAAGTTGGTGTGCGAAGTTGATTAGTTCTTCTTAGCTTCATGACCAAGCCATTACTGCGTTTACATGCACCTTAATAATCAGGTTGTTCACCCTCGGGTGGCAGTTATCTGATTTTGAAGTGTCATGTAAATGAGAGAGCTGATTTTCATAATCTGGATAAGGGATTAAGACAAATCTGCGTAAGTTAGCTAGATTTCTTCTGGAGAAACCCTATTATTGTGCCATGTAAACATGAGCATTTTTGAATGGTTTCGTCCATGTGAGAGGGAAGAGAGAGGATAAGAAAACTGACAGGATAAACACAATAAATTCACACTGTACAATGCCTGGGAGAGTAAAAAACTACATGCTGTACATGGTCTTTGAAGAAAGCTTCATCTTATGAAAAGATATGGGAGTCAGAGAAATCCTCTCAAGAGGCCAGCTGACAGGTGCTCTCTGCCGGCTAAGAGTAGACTGCAGCACCGCTGGCAGCAGCGGGAACATCGGGGGTCAAGCAGGAGAAACTGGGGGTTTTGTGTGGTCAGCTTATTGTGGCACATGTATACGTGCTGCACGATTTCCTGCAGTAGCCTTGTTATTCTAAATAGTCTGATTTCTTGTGTGCATTTAAACATACTGCATTGAGGCTGGCACAAATCCATTCAGAAAATCTTGAGATATCCACCAAACAGATAGCCAGACAGCAAATGACCAAAAATTGCAAAAGTGAAATAACTTGTAAATAACTTGTTCTACCTGTGTCTGTCTGTCTGTCTGTCTACCTATATGTATGTGTGTGTGTGTGTGTGTGTGTGTGTGTGTGTGTGTGTGTGTGTGTGTGTGTGTGTGTGTGTGTGTGTGTGTGTGTATGTATTCACACAGCAGTGCATGCTAGTTCATAAAGACTCTTTCAGTCCTCTCATAGTTCAAACACACATTTCCATGTTTTGAATGGAATCCACTCAGTCTACGTTGTAATTTTTTTTTGTGTGTGTGTGTGTGACCATTTCGTGTTACTGCTTTCTTGCTGGTTGCTGAAAGTATTTTTAAGTAGCCGTCTTGTTAAGGCATAAAATGATAAATGATGAGGATCGTTCTTTATCAGTTACTTCCTGGTGGAATATCTGACTGTAAAAGTTTCAAATCTTTGCTGTGTACTCTGGGTTACAGCAGTAGCTAATGTTCTTAGTTGGGCTGTTTTAAAATAATCTAATAGACTTGGTAATAATCTGCCACTTTTCTATTTAGACAGTCTTAAATTGAATTCTTGGTCTTGAGCCCTATATAATGAAAGGACTGAAAAAAGTACAGTATTTGAGGAAGCATGTTCATTTTTATGGTATCAATACTGTTACTCATATCTTTCACATGGATTTTAATTAAAATTGATTTGTTGGCCTTGCAAAATATTGTTTTGAATTTGGAATCATGTCTTTCTCCTTAGTAGGTTCAAAGTTGAGACTAAAAAGCAATAGTCATCTAGTAGTGGAAATCCCAGATCTGGATCACCACCAAAGCCTGATCTATTGTTGGCCTCTCTCTCCGCCAAATTTAATGGAAATAAGATTTTGAGATATCCCGCAGTAACACAACCATGGTAACTTATCCTCGCTGCAGACATAGGCTAATAAACATGAAATATCCACATGTTGTTGATCTTAAGCTACCTTTCAGTGCAAAGGCATTGGAATTTTTCTTTCTCTTAAGCCTTTTCCATGTGTGTTTGTTGCCAAGACAAAACTACCACATTGCCGCTTTTTGTTGTTTTTAATTGCTGCTTTCTGATGCTACAGATGTCTGCTGTACTGCACGCTAGACACCATGGATGGTGCTGGTGGCACTGCATTCACAAAGTAGCGAAGCAGCTGTGATCAGATCCCTCCCTATAATAAATTTATTATTCTGTGTAGATCACTATTGAACCCATTTTGCTTTAGCCCGGAAACACACACACATTCACATTTACATATGCGTATACACACCCACACACACACACTCATTCAAAGAAACGTGCACCTGAGCTTCACACATAAGCATGCACACATATACACAGAATGGCACCCAAATAGACTTACATAAATGCATACATTCTACAAATGTGCGCTCACTCCTCAAGAGTGTTTTCTGCCACTGTTGCGGCTGGCTCATTTCCTTCATGGACATCCTTCCTTTGAAGTCGGCAACATGGCCCAAAGATACACTCAT
This sequence comes from Myripristis murdjan, assembly GCF_902150065.1. Taxonomy (NCBI): domain Eukaryota; kingdom Metazoa; phylum Chordata; class Actinopteri; order Holocentriformes; family Holocentridae; genus Myripristis; species Myripristis murdjan. Next base: position 11,054,716 of record NC_043984.1, on the reverse strand, counting down.
ATCTCACATGCAAGGCAGTTCACAGTGAGGGAATTACCTACTCATCTTTCTTCTAGCCTTTCTCGCAGAGAGAAGGAGTTTTTGTACTCTTTTAGGAGTGACTCAGAAAAATATTAAAAAAATTACATCACCTTATTGACCACATGACAATTCCCCACAGAGGGTCTTTACTGCAGGTATAGTGCTACATTAATAAAAACAGTGATAGTACATAGTGTTGGTGAATGCTAGCTAAATGGTCAAGTCCAGCAACACATTTTTTTTTTTTTTTTAAAGTAGCAGGCAAATGCAGTCACATTCAAACATTTTATTACCATATGACTTTTATGAATTAGGTTGCTAAAGTGAAATAAAGACAAACTGCGTGTTCTAAAAGACTTCTAAAAGTCTTAAACATTTTATTCCAAGTGCTGGGCACTAACATTCAGCACCTTTTGTTGTACCTTAAATGCCTCGTTATTACAAAGTAGACCACTGGACAAAGGAAGTGTGACTGTTTTGATTCATACAGCACTTTACTCAGCAAATCTATCTGGCAGCTGAAATTATTTTTTCTATGTAGATGTATCACCTACTATGGCTGGGTAAATGTACCTAGGTATTTAGAGGGAGAATATTTAGACCTCCAGCAGAGCTAGACCTCAGAAACAATGCCAGATGATGCACTGTCTTAGATAACTAGTCCATATTCTTTACAGGAAAAAATAGCCGATCGAACAAAGGCTAGAGTGGTGCTTCAAACATGTCCTTCAGGAGCTGAGCCTCTGAGATTGATTGATTTCTACATAGGGTGAACAAACATGTCATTGTGAGTCAATACATGACACTTCAGTTCTCTTTTCAGCTTTTCATCTCTCACTTTTGCTTTCCTTATTGCGTCATATATCACTCTTCTATCTCCCCTCTATGTGAGAACGCTGGAGGAACAAAGAGTATGAAATGTAGACCAGTAAGAAAGACTGGGAGACAGAGTACATGAGAGAGACAAATGACGAGAAACAAACAAAGAGAGAGACTGACAGAGAAGAGAGCAGCCATTAGTGATGTTTAAATATTAAAAGGCCTTGTCAGATATCACACACACCTATACACACACACAGACACACACAAGTGAGACAGGGCGTCACAGGCAGGGGCACCTCGGAGCACGGTTTGGATTTCAGCCCCCTGACTGCTGCAGTGTTACTTACATCAACAAGGGCATAGCCAAGGTCCTTACACACACACACACACACACACACACACACACACACACAAATGCCGTGCCAAAGTCCTGACATCCCCAAGGGACTCAGTTTGGCTCCGACCAGTATGTGACCTCACTCCACCTGAGTCTCTGCTTTCTCTGATTGATTGCTCTGGTAGCGCCTCAGATCCACTGTGATGCCACCTCCTCTTTATATTTTATTGGCTATCTGGAAGGGCCGTCCTCACAATAAATAAATGTCAGTAGCAGGTGTGCTATTTACTGGATGTTGTTTGGATATTAAACTGGCGTATTGGCGTAATAACTGGGGTCTAGTGTCTCTGACCACAAGTTTGTATACACTTTGAAGACTTAACTTTTGGCTAATTTTGAAACTTAAACACCTTAGGACATAAAACACCATTTTTGAGGCAGTGTAGATAAGCAGTGTTGTCTTTGGATGTGGAAATTGGCAACAGGGACAGACATTATACAAAATTGTAAACATAATTGTTATAGTATAAAATTGTAAAGTACAAACGTGCATTTCTCATAATGTAGAATTTGTATCAATTGCAACTAATGCAGTAGTGATGCCTGTGGCTGCCTAATTATTTTTCACCCGGGACTCCCGGGAATTCACTTAGACTAGTACAGGGGTGGGCAACCATGTGCCATGGAGAGCCGAGAGGCTGCAGGCTTTCTTTCCAACTAAGAACTCCACCAGGTGATTTCACTGATTACCTCACCTTCAAGCAGAGAGCAGGGACTAATCAGTGAAATCACCTGGTGGAGTTTTTGGTTGGAAAGAGAACCTGCAGCCTCTCAGCTCTCCATGGCACATCGTTGCCTAGCCCTGGACTAGTATATCCCATTGGCTTGGTTAAAGTTCTCATTTAATGGGAAGAACAGGAATAGCAAATTCTTTACAACCTGTAAGCAAACAATCATGGTGTAGTTACATTGTTAATTATTTAATTATTCAGGTAGTGTTCACTCTCCAAGCACCAGCAACTGAATAACAAATAGCAGGAAAACATGGGTCTATAGATCCTTTATACCTCAGTCAAAACTAGGAAGTAAATAAAGATGAAATTTACACACAAAAAAGAGAAACATTTCAATTCAGATGATTAATGTGGGGAAAATATGTTTTTGAACCACTGTTTTCACCTGTGCTCTTTCTTATATTAGGGTGATTATTTCTTGTATGTCCATGTCATTGCATGTGCAGTGTTCATCCATGGCTTTCAATGACTTTTAAGACCTGTTTTCTGAATGCCAATCATAGACTCCTCCGCCCTCTTTTTCCTCTTCTGTCTGTCTCTGTCGCCGTCGCTTCCTCTCTCTCTCAGTACCATGATACAGGGTTGTAAATGGTTCTTAATAACTCTTCCGTTTGACAGGCGTTATTACAAATGCGCCTCAGAGGGTGATTAGGAAATGGGCAGCTGGACCATGTGAGGAGAAATGATGAGCTCTCTGTATGAAACCTATTCTGCTCTGTTGGTGTATAAACTCACTGAACACTCTCATCTGGAAATGTAGCTTCTAAAGACAGCTGTTTGACGCTGCAGGGGACGGACCGAGGAGTAGTATCTCATGCATTTATTTAATTAAAAAATGCAGTACAAGACAGGTAAATGAAGACGTGTTTGTGTTCTCAGCTGTAAAAAGAAAATGCATTGGCAAGATGCTGCATGTCAGGCTATTACTTTGGATTGATCAGATGTTGAGATTGATCTATGTTTAACTTGATTTTAACAGTCAATTCCCCGTTGCATGAACATTGTTGTCTGAAGCTCTCACAGGTGGACCAACTCCTATATTTAATCATTCTGTAGTCGGATGACATTGTATGTGTGTATGTTGCTATTCAACAATAAAATATCAATAAACAAGCTTGGATACTTGTCTCTCAGAAACCTCAGAGAATGGGTTAGGGTTTGTTTGGACAGATTTCCTTCTTTGAAGAATAGAATTTGTATGCACCTGTTTGTAGTAGTTGCACATATTAAAGGAATACTGCAACCTTTTTGGGCAAAATAACCTTTTCCCCCCTATCCAGACTGATACAAGATATTAAATACTATTTTCACCTCTGTACATGCAGTGGTTCGGTTCCTATGGGTAGCGTTATGTGTTAGCTTAGCATAAAGACTTGAGGTCTATGGGAGCTGTTAGTCTAACCTCGTCAAGGTGAAAAAATATACATGACAGTCTGCAACTCTGAAGCCAAGTCTTATTTACACAGTGTATCATGTATTTCAAATACATGTCTTGCAATTTAAAAAAAAAAAAAAAAAAAGAAAGAAAGAAAAAAGAGTTTTTAGGAGAAGTTAATTTGTGCCAGATCTACCTACACCTTCAGCTGTGTGCAGATCGCTGTGATAGATGGAAGGATAAATGTATTCAGCGATTTCAGCTCCACCATCTAACTTCTCCTAAAACATCTCTCATAGTTTTGTTTTGGGTTTTCTTTTTTATTAATTCCGAGATGTGTATTTCAAATACATGATACAGCGTGTGAATAAAACAGCTTTGGAGTTGCTGAAAGGTTTATTTTTTCAATTTGACAGGGCTTTAACAATAAAAGCAGTTACATTGTCTCGATTAAAGGATGTGTTGCTGTTGTGGTATTTCTTCCTCGCGTTGAATCAGCAGCTGAGTTGTTTTAGATGTCTGAGGTAAATATGGTCTGGCCATGTGTTGCTCTTTGTGTTATCAGATAAATAGTTAGCTGATACTTTTCACCTTGCTGGCAGGTTATGTCACATCATCTGCTGTGCTCCTCTTTTTCACATTTTTCTGTTTAGTTTTAATGGATTTTACTGACTGTAAGAACTTAACAGAGCCTCCAGATTTTCTTGCTGTTCTGAAAACAAGCCCATCATTCAGGAGGTCAGCATCATGGCCAAGGAAGCAGTTCACATACTGTTTATTGCTGTTATTACTATTTAAATATAGTTTTGACTGCTGCTGTGACTACTCAAATATTGTCTTACAATGTTTACTCCCAATTATTGCACACAAACACACACTGCTGCCCTCATTAAATTCAGTTTTAATCTGTAGACAAAGTCAGTCAAAGCATTGAAAGGTGTGTGAATTTCTTTCATGATTTATCCTCTGCCTGTCAGTAGTGCTATTGGCTACACCTGGAAGTGCCTGCTTCCTATATCTTGCTGTTCATGTATTATTTAGCCACTTGTCATTCATTATTAATATCAGGCCCTTTCATCTATCATAAGCCAACTCAAGTCTCACACACGTGTTGTCTGAGAGGAAACAGAGGAGAGAGAAATGTCACCAGTTAACTAAAACGTGTTCTCTTCACGTTAGAAGGGAATATTTCAAGCCTTTTTGAGCCTGGAGAGAGAAAGACAGAGATACTGCACAATGTAGGAAAAGTGGAACTAATGTGCTGTAATAAATTGGTTTATTTTCAGTATATTTGCTTGTTTGTTGGACTGAAGTGAAAAGAAAGAGTAAAGTAAACAGGATGTTCCCTCTAAGAGCAAACATGAGAAAGATGCGTAACGCTGCTGCTCACACATCTGAAAACCTGACTGCAGTCTAATTAAAGAGATACACAAAATGTGCATGGTGCGTGCCTGTTTACACTTGAGATTAAAGGTCTGTGCGGATCTGTTTGAAGACCGCACCCACCCACACCCGCATGATTTCACACCGCACCTGCCCACGACCCGCAATACCAATGTACGAAGCCCGCCGTCAGCCTGCAGTCTGCCCTCCACATCCTTCCTGCTCTCTGTATCATTTATAGTACATAGCCTAAATATCTCTTGATCTTAAAGATTCTAAAAAAAATGCGGTCTATCATCAACTTCCAACATCAAAATGAAATCAAATATCAGATTATTTTATCTTTTAGGCAGTTGTTAGCATGTCAAAAAGATGGCTCGGGCATGCTAGTCTATACATTTTCCATGCGTGTGGCAAACCTGGGTGGACTGGAGGTGTCTGTAACGGACAAGAAGTACAAATTTTCCCCTGCTTGTTTTGGACAGTTTTGTATCCCCCACATTTGTGTTTTTACCACAGCATCACTACAGCATGCAATCACAGACAATTTCCGGCCCACGACCAACTAGTGTCCAGCCCACAAAACAAATGTGCATTACAACATGCCCCTCCTCCACCTTCTCCGCACATATCTTCTGCAGGTCCTGCAGGAAGGCCCGCCCCTTACGTACATCTAGTTCAGATCACTGATGACATCAGAAAACTGTAATCTCCCTGCAGAAATTAAATCGAGTTGTGTGTCCAAAAACTTTGATATCCTAAAGTGAGGAAAAAAACAACTAAAATTTAATCTCTGAACTGAGCATGATTGTCAACAGCCTTTTAACTTCATATAAAAATTACTCCGTTTAAAAGGCTATAATGGGTTTTATAGTATTTGTGGGGCAAATTACAAGTCACAGTCAAAGTAAGGAATGTGCTCTTGTGTGCTTCTATGCGGCAGTTCACAACACATGTATGTTACGAAATGTCTTCTTCAAAGTGGTGCAACAACAAGAAATATCACTAAGGAGCTCCCTTGTTACATCAGTCATTGGCAGAGAAAACAATAAAGTACAACTCGCCATGTTTTATGGAAATTATCAGCACAGTTTCGAATACATCTTTGACCAGTGCGTTTGGTTGGCTGAAATTTCCCATTGTGCCAAACCAATTAATTTTTTACAGCTGGTTCTGAGACCTTTGAATATAAATGTAATGCAGAGTATCTTTATGTTTCTGGTAGCAGGTGTGTTTCCATGCTGTGTGTGATGTTAACAGACAGCATGTTCAAAAAGCTTGAAATAATGCTGTGTTTGGTTGCTTAGTCTTTTTGAGATGGCAGTGCAGTTGAGTCGAGACAAAATGCTAGAACTATCTGTGCCTTAAGACCACCCCACAGATTCTTCATATAGTTTTAGCTGCCACCGAACATGCAGTGTTATTGAATAAAGTCACTGCTCATAATGCATTTCAACAAGAAGAAATTAGCTAATGAGACAGTAATGCTCCGTTTATTCATACAGAGGCAAAAGCCATCCATGGCCACTGCCCTCTCAGAATGAAACCCATGGGGATTTCATAAGTAGCTAATTTGATATGCTGATCCCTTGATGTACTCTGATGCGAATCTCCCTCGTAATTTGCCAGTGATGGGCACTATACCAGGAACATGTAGGCCTATTTGCTATGCACAATAATCCAGCTTTGGAATGAGGTCTAGCCAGCCAAAGACTGAGGATGTGTGTGGTTCAGTCGGGCTGTCTCTCTGCAGAGCACAGCTGAGCAAATCTTTATTTGCTGCTGTTTGTGTGTGAATGCATGAATAAATGCGTCTGTGCGCGTGTGTTTGTGTTTGTGTGTGTGTGCGTGTAAGTGAGTGAGTGCCGGAGTGCCAACCATTGCTGACAGGCAGATCAGCTCTCTCTGATCACATCCCCCCCTAATCCTTCCATCCATCTCTGCCTCCCTCCCTCCCTTCCTGTCTCTAGCTCCACATCTGGGTCTTTCTCCCACTCACGTGCACAGACAGACGAGCTGCACACTCACAGCAGGCTTCCCCTCACAACATACACCACACACATACATACATACATCACTGCACTGCTCAGCTCAGCTTTAGGTTGGAAATTGGAGAGAGCAGGGAGCGGGTTTCTGAGACTGCAGTAATTATCTGTCTCCATTGCCATCAGTTAATTCATTTACAGGAGCTATAAGTTAATTCATCCGTACTATATTAAACCAGACCAAACTTTACTGGCACTCTCCTTAATTATTGACACCACAACAACAACAGAAGCTATGAACCAACCCATGATCAACTTCAGAGCATTGTAGATTACAGTTTCATGGAGCGTTTTTGGATGTATGTGTGCATCTTTAAGGTGGCATTATGGAATGGTAGGTGGGCTTGTACTAGCAGGGTGAGATGAATGCATTTGACAGCAGGAGATGGAGACCAGGCCAGAGAGAGAGAGAGAGGCAGGGGAGGACACAGGAGTGTGGAAAGACAAGGAGATGCAGTGGAGTGAAGGAGAGCCTAATGGTCTAGTGGAGCGAGAGAGCATCAGAAAGAAACAGAGAGGGAAAGTGAAAGGTAGAAAGAAGGATAAAGAGGGTGAGCACGTGAGAGAAAGAGGGAGAGCCAGAGAGCATGAGCACAGTAGAACAAAAACAGCAAGATTGAGAGGTGGGAAAAAGAGCATGACAACAATGAAAGGAGAAAATGAGAAATGGGGTGATCTAGTGAGTCATTAACAGACACCTGTTCATCTTTGTTACCGTAAAGACAGAGAGCTTGTAAGAGATAGGCATCAGCAGAGCCAGGCTGAAAATGGAGGCAGACAAATGCAAGAGGAGTAATAGCAGGGAGAGAGAAATGAAGGGGTGAGAGAGGGCTAGATAGAATGGGATTGGGGATGAAAGCAGATGAAGAAAATGACAAATGGGGTAGAGAGATATGGAATGAATAAGAGAGAGAGAGAGAGATGAGAGGCAGGGATGCGAATTAAGTAGCCACAGTAAATGGGTTAAATGAGCACCATCCTCCCTTGTGGATCCTGCTATAGTCCAGAAGTCTAAGGCAGAGCTGAACCACAGCATAGACTCAAAGCGATGCTCTGAGCACAGGCGACTATTAGTGAGCACAAAGCATCGCTAATACTTTGCCATAAAAAGTTTCCACCACTCCAGTTATTTCAGAGGAGAAGGAATTGTTTCAGTGGTGAGTTTTAGGTGTGTTACCTGGTACGAGTGCCTTTTCAGCCTTTTCCTGCCTTTTCTTGAATAAAATATTCTTTTCTGATTGTCTGTTGATCCTTGAATGCGAAATGAATGCCCCCCTAAGGGGCCAATGTAATATCAGAGAATGCCAGTGTTACTTGTGCTCTTTTCCAGTACTGCACAGGGTCATGTTGTGCCATCTTGTCAAGCCATCTTCACAGATTCTGGAAGTGATTGTTTGTGTTTTCTGTTTGTTTGTTTGTTTGTTTTATTTTTCTTTATCAGCAGAAATAATCTTGCATTTAGTTCATCCATCCATCCATTTTCCCTACCGCTTATCCTCGTAAGACCTGGACAGGTCGCCAGTTCGTCACAGGGCAGACAGACAAACAAGCACCTTCACACACACATTCACACCAAGGGGCAATTTAGTATCTCCAGTTCACCTGACCCGCATGTCTTTAGACTGTAGGAGGAGACTGGAGCTCCCGGTGGAAACCCATGCAGACACATCGAGCACATGCAAACTCCACACAGAAAGGACCCTGGCCGGCATTTAGTTCATCGAACTCTATTTGATTCCACCTCAGGAGTAAGGATCTTTCAGGAGCTGCTGAATTGTGCAACTTTTCTCTGCTAGAATTGTGTGATGATGTGATGGATGGATATGATACCAATTCAGTAGCCCATTGTTTTAAGCTTTATCTATTCCCTTTGTGAGTGAATGATTAACAGAGTAATTAATCTGTATGGTCATGTTTTTTTTTTTTTTTGTTTTGTTTTTCATCATTCAATCTTTTAATCATCTAAAATAATGTAAATGAGAGGAACAACCTAGGTGACTGGCACAAAGTTATACACTGCAGGGTTTTTTTGTTTTTTTTTTAATCAATCCCTTAGGATTAAGTGCCAAACATGGACATCACGTCACATCCAAGATTTTTCCAGTGCCAGTACAAAGGAAATTAATTGGAAGCAACAATAAATATCAGATTTTTTGAATGGGCCTTTTCCTAGACTCACCATTTTGCTACTTACTAATCCTGTAAAGAGAAATGCCTCATAGAAAAGGAGAAGAGCAATCTCTCCATCAACAGAAGCTTCAGTAGACCAGACAGCAATGCAGCTGTAAGACATGTTTTATGTTTTTATAAGGGGTGTGACTCATTTTCTCAACTGGAAACCTGCTGTGGTTCTGCTGTTATCACTGGTGTTACTGCGTTCTGTGCGTACACATAAAACCAAGATGGGTGCTGTAAGTCAGGCAACTTCTCTGGGGGATGTCAAAAGTTATTCTTGGAAGTGTAGGGAATTGTTAAGTGAATGAGGCAGGTTGATGAAGAGTAGGTGTAACAAAAACAGGAAATTGTAACATTTGTTCCCAATACAACTTCTAGGGCACATTTAGCATCACAGATTTTCTTATATACTGTATAATGGTATAAAAGTATTCAAGATGGAATTTTCCTTTTAAAGCACAGGGTCAACCCCAGATGGGTGACACTGGAGCTGGAAGGGATTCACTGTCCTGTGATATACGCACAACGTGGCAGATGCTTGCCATCACAGGGAATTGAACTCAGGCCTTCCAGTTGAGGGACAGTCACCATAATCGCTAGTCCACCCTTCCCGACCCTGAATTGTCACAGTCCTGATATACAGAGATGAAATTTCTCATACTTTCTTGTGGCATATTGTCAGCTGGTTTGCTGCTTCCTAGCCAAGATCAGTCATCCTTTCATGTCCTGGAAACCAGTCACACATTCTTACTTGTCTTGTCATGTATCACTTGAACGGTTTGATTACCCTCATCCTCAGTTGTACCTGCACATCATCCTGTTTAGACTTTAATTAATGGCGGTACCAGCTGCCAGGGCAGAGGGAAGTCAACTCTGTGTTTGGTGTGTGTGTGCATGCATCTCACCTTTCCTCACTTTATCGCTCGCTTTTCTTTCTCATTTCTCTCCCTGACCTCACTTGCTCATTCCTGTGTGCACGCGAACACACACACACACACACACACACACACACAATACCCTGTGCTCAAGGGGCAGAAAGACATTTCTGACAAACGGGGGGACCTTTGTGTGTGTGAGTGTGATGAATTGTTTTAGCATGCAGCTTGCAGGGTGTATTGATGGCTCGCTGTGTCAGACTAAGAGTTTCATTTGGGCCTCAGGAAATTTTCCACTGTTGGTTTTTCCACTCCAGGTGATTCATCAAGAGGGTGGTAACTGTGTGTGTGTGTGTGTGTGTGTGTGTGTGTGTGTGTGTGTGTGTGCCCACCCAGATGCTGTGCATGTCTCCATGTCTGCCCCTGCTTTTCTGTATTAGCATGTGTGTGTTTGTGTGGACGCCTGCACGGTGTCTGTGTGTGCACATGCGTGCCTCAGTGTGTCTGTGTGTGTTTAAGCAGCTGTTTTAATACAAAGCTATAAGTCATACACTCAACAAGAGTTAATCCGGTCTTGGTGGAGCTTGTTGGCTCAGCAAGACTAGCCTATTGTCTCTCTCTCTCTCTCTCTCTCTCTCTCTCTCTCTCTCTCTCTCTCTCTCTCTCTCTCTCTCTCCCCCTTCCTCCCTCCCTGATTTTTTTTTTCTCTCTGCTTCTCCTAGCACAGCCATCAACACAGAGCATAGTGGTACTGTACACTACAAAGAAATCAAGTGCCATATTATGTACAATGTATTTAAATCTAAAAAAGGAAGTCCAAAGGTAGTGTGCATTAGTAATATATATTTTTAGACTCACCAGGTAGGAGGTTTGACAAGTTAATTATGGTGTTGAGGTCCTGCCATGCAGCTGAAATGATTGATAAGGATATGGTTTGCACTTCATTATAAATGTGTCATGAATTTACCAGCACTTTGTATTGTATCTGTAATGAGATTATGAATTATGATTGTTAAGCACTGTGATAATAGATGATTTTGTAACAGTGCTTTTCAAGTTTCTGGGGCCTTAGCCAATTTACTGCTGATTCAAAACTAGTGATTATATTGGCCAATATGTAGCCTGGAGTTTAAGGCTGTTTTGCTTAGTCATTATCAGTTTTTAACTTTAAACATCAATTTCTACAGAATAATTGTTGGACTTGGTTCTGAAGTTCCTCACTCTGTTTATGCATTTTGTCAAATAATTGGATACTTACTCTCATTGTAGAATCAGTTCCCCCCTCTGCCACAGGTCAACAGGTTGTTAAAAATTCAAACCTCACCAAACACATCTGTGCTTCAGTTGTTCCCAGTTGTAGGTTAAGCATGCATCGGCCCTCTGCCACTGGTCCGCTGCTGGCTTGGTGCTCATCAAGGGAATGCAAATAGTGTTAAAGTGGGATTTGTACATTTTGTCCAGAGGGTGGTGCTAGAGGAAAGGTCATGGGGTCACCAAAGTTGACAGGGTTCTGGCCTTTAGTGCCACTAAATTTGATATCTTACAATCTGTTGAGCAGGTTGCCATGACATTTGGTGAGCACATTCATGCTTCATGCAAGAATGAATCGTGTTCATTTTGGATTCGAGTGCCCATGATTGTCACATTAAATGTCTTTATATTGTATTTTTTCTTTTAAAATGTCTGTCAGTATGCACAGCAAGCATTGTTTTCCCAAGAACAAATTTCTTTCAGAACAATAAAAGATAACATCTGTGAGATCGGTAAAATTCGGGAATACAAGTGCTGAGGTCAGTAGCCAGATCTGAGCTAAACTTGGCCTAGCTTTACCTGCAGTGTCGGACTGAACATTCAATCAGGCCACAGTGGAGCCTGTGATCTGTGCATTACTTTAGACTCTTGATAGGTCTAAATTGTCACACTTGTCTGGTGACACTTTACAGACCGCTGAAGGTTAATGCAAATACTCACTCCCTTAGGGTCAATATTTGAGCTTGTCACAGAGTGCAGTTAATCTGTTCACACCAACTTGTACGGTTACACAGAGAACTGCGTTTTTAATCAGGATACTCGTGTAACTTAGTTTTCGGGCAACGCATGTAAAAGTGATAAATCTGTAATTTGATAACTGGTAAGCTCAAATTCCTGATTAAGATGCCCATTGTATTCTAATAACAAAAAGGGTTCAGTCTTTCCTCTGTGGTTTTTGCAGCTGTGGTGCTTTTGAGCGGCAAGTCTACATTTGTCATTTGCCAAATCTGTTGCTGTTTGGGCCCAAATTATGATTCAAGTCGAGGTTCTAGTATTAAAAATGTTTTAATCATCATATGATCATCACTTCAAAAAAACACTGGACTATACCTTTTTAGTTTTAGATAATAGAAACAAATTACAAGATTTATTTTGATTTCACATTTTCTCTTGCTGTGGTGGTAATTTCCTTGCTGTGGTTACACACCATTGCTAATACAGAGTACAGAGAAAAACTGGGGTTATTGTCACAGGTAAATATCTTAGTCTGTCAAACTCAGGCTTACACAGTCTGATGTTTAAAAAAAAAAGTCTCCTTTTGCTTGTTTTTCACAGATGGACATCACAGGTGGACAGCTAATTGATAGTAAAGGACATTCAGATTCAGGGCATCAAAGCTGCATGAGAACAGTTAAATCCAAATAACAACCAGGATATAGCCAATAGTGAGGATATTCTGTGCATGTAAATGTACAAGTTGATAAAACACGCCTTATTTGGATCACACCATGGGTGCCAAACCAATGAGAGGTTGGCATCAAAATGTGTAAGGGCTATGAGCTCTTTTCCTGTTCCCTCCTTACTGTTCTTTTGTTTGTTTGTCCACAGTATCTTGGGAGGACTCAAGTGCATACAACAAAGTATATCAATAAACACTTGATTGATTGTAAGGAAACCCTGCCCCATTCATTGTGGCCGCTTGCATCACCCCTGTCTGTGGCAAACGTGAAAGACCAGGCAGCAGCAGACAGCTCAGCTGATGTGGCTGCAGTGAACATTGGCACAGTTTGACTCTGCGGTCTTAAACACATTTAGCTGAGTGTGAATAGATGTTTCCTGTTGGGTGGTGATGAGTAAAACGGTTGTTGTCTCCCTCGCTGAGAAGAGAGAAGAGAGGTTGTCTTGGAACAGATGCACACAACATACACACACATGCATGCATACACACAACAAGTACCATTTTTACAACCAGGCAGAGGTCCCCACAGGCAGATATAAGATGGAGAAATAGTCATGTAGACTGATGGAAAGATGGAGAGATGTGATCACAGACCTTCATGTGTTTATGTCTCACTAAATTAATCACAACACAGGCAGACTGACTGGCAGTTTTGTGTTGGTGTGGGTGTGGTGTGTGTGTGAAGAGAGAGAGATAAAGAGGAAGAAAGAGAGAGCACGTCCACCATTTACAATTTTTGAGTCCAGATCCTTTCTTCCTGTAGTTCCATGTAGAAGTCCATACAATTTATAGTTAATTTCTTGCACAACAGAAAGTGCTCACTACACTGTAACAATTTTGTGTATGAAAATATATGAAAAGTCAAATTTCATTCTCATTACAGAATGGGCTTGAAATTATCCTGGTAATTTTTTTTTGTTGTTTGTTTGTTTGTTTGTTTTAAGTTTAAGTACTGTAACTTTTTGTTCAAGTAAGAGTTCTGTTCTACATTACAGCATTTTCAATGTGTAGATTTAAAATTGCCACAGCGGCAATTAAGCACAACAGTTTAGTGGTGGGAACTTCTGTGGTGGGTGTTAACCTTTATTTAACTAGGTCAGTCCCATTAGGGGGAAAAATCATGACCAAGAAAGCAATGTGAAGGCAAATTAACAGACTACCAACAAACTGTTTAGTGTTTAAAGTCAAAATGTATTAGATGTCTCTTATATAAAGAGGTAAAACAATGTGTAGAATTAAATCCTAATCAGATTTACATTAAAAACAGAGTAAAGGGTCACAGAAACATGTATGGCTCTGTATGTTAACTATCCCCTCTATAATCAAATGCAACTCCTGCGCAGTAATCAGGCACCAGCTAAGTTTTGAACATCTGTTCCCTTTTTCTCTAGACCAACGACTCGGCCGAGTTTTGCAACAGACAGTACTCCCAAACCGCCTCTCATTCTCAGACCCATACCACAGCGGCAGCCGCAATAGGGCTCCCAGCCCCAAACCTCCAGAGATCCCAGCACCCGTTCCTCCTCCTCCCAGCAGACACAGGCCCAGGGCTTGCCCCAGCATTCAGCCCACCCTCAGGCCCAGGCTGCAGACGGAGGGGTGCCTCCTTCTCTAGCCAGCACCCTGGAGCACATTATTGGTCAGCTGGATATTCTCACTCAGGTAAGCAGAGGATGTGGCAATCTTCCACAGCAACAGTACCCGTACTATGAGACATAGAAGTTCTGCGTAGTAATGAAGATAAATCTGTGCAGAGGTAGGCCCACACCACAGTTACCCCCTCTCCACCAACAAGACCTAGTGCTAGTACCAGTTTGAATTTTGCTCAGCTCGCGAACCCTCTTTGCTTTTCCACTGGTGGAGCTGGCCAGATAGCCACGTCCTTACGTCATCATATACGTCTCCGATTTCCCAGCAATGCATATCAGACACATATTTGCTGTCACTGTCCCGGTGCAGCAAGCAGGACGTAGGTGGTAAAACTATGTTAAAAGTGTCAGAAGTTGATATAATCTCTAAACAAGCTGGGGTTAAAACTGGTTAGTTATTAGTGATGCTTCACAGCTTATTTGAGAACTGGTTTGAGATTTGGCACCAGCTTTGAACCAGTTCACAAACTGGCTTAGTGGAAGAGGGGTGAGAGTGACACCTGCCTATCGACCAGTTCACGCTGAAATGTTTGTCTTGCGTGGTATTGTGTATTGTGTGTCATAGTGTATTGTGCATTAGAAGTGTCTTGTACCCACAGTAGTATGAGGTTGTGTAGTTGCTTCCTTTTCACCTTGTTTTCACATGAGGGTTTGCAGTGCTTGATAATATTGTATGGGCTCATTATTTCTTTCATTATTTCTTTCCATTCTGTTTCTGTTTAACAACAGACAATAACTAGAGGGAAATTTGCACATCACTTTTCTGGCAATAGGCATAGGAAAACCATTAGGAACAGGGAACATCCACATACATATCAAGTCTTTAATTTCTTCTTAATATGATATGTACATATAAACTTTATGCAGAACACATTTGTAGTATGATGCAGGTGGGTATGTTTCACTGACTCAACAACTAGCCTTAACCTAACCTTACCAATTGCCACCAAATGTTCAAGCTTAGCCCTACGTTTCACAGGAAGGACAGAAAAAACTCTCATTTTGGATAATTTCCCTCATCTTTCTTTTCTTGGACAAGAAAAAAACACGCACACAGACACAGCCCTGGCTGAGTTTGGTTCAGCTGTGTTCTCTGTGTGAGTGATCCTGCGGCTTGGTTAAGGCCAGGCGCAGTTTGAAGCCAGACCAAACCAGAGCCTGCGAGATCAGGCCTAAAAATAGGCCCTCGAACAAAAACAGAAAAGCACAGCAAACCAGTGAAGAGCCAGAGTTCCACTTTTAATCAATTTATCTCCTCGATTTGACTTTATGCACTTTTGTTTAGCCTTATGAGTGTGGTCAGCGAGGATGCTACTGAGGAAGCCTGTAAAGCAGCTGTTGTAGAATAGAGGTACATTGCTTTGGCATCATTTCTGGCACACCAAAATTTAGAAAACTAATAGAATTTAAAATTTATGATTTAGCTGACGCCTCACTCCTACAATGACTTACACGGACTTGGGCTATTAAAATCTGAATTTTCAGTCATTTCTGTGGACAGAGGAATATTTTGCATAACACCAGCAAATAACTTCTTTGTGTGACAATATAGAATAAGCAGAAATTCTACCTGGTACAAAGAGAAAAGTTGAGAAAAGCGAAGAGCACCCAGGTAGGGAGAAAATGGTTAAAGAGCAGAAGAAACAAGCAGCATGGGATAGAAGGAAAGAGGCAAGGGTATAGAGGACAAGAAACAGGAGGGGAGAGAGGGAACATGAGGAACGTGTTTAAAGGGGGAGGAATGGGATGTGTGTGGGGGGCGTGTCGGGGGGGGGGGGGGGGGGTTATGAATGTACCCCTAGCAAAGACATCATTCATACATAAGCACTAGAAGCACTCTGCTTCCTCTCTGGTAGTAGGTCTAAATGTTTAATGGACCTGCACTTACCACAGAAGGCTTGAATGCTGTGTTTTTGCTTTTGTCGAACTGCATCTCTTTCCCTGCCTCTGTCTCTCTCCTCCCCTCCCTCTCTCTCTCTCTCTCTCTCTCTTCAATCTCTCATCTCTCTCTCCCTCTCTCTCTGACTCTCTGACTCCCTCTTCTCCATCTCTCTCTCTTCAACAAAGCTGCAGTTCAGCATATGGGAAGCACTTAATATTGGTCCAGGGCAGCCAGGCGGCTAGCTAACCCTTCCTAGAGGGAGCAATGCCGCCACCCCCCCACCCCCCCACCCCCCGCCTTCACTGGATTCACATTTTTTTCTCACCCCAAAGCCAATGAACTACCGTCCCCTGGTTGTCACTGCCAGAAAATTTGTTCATCTCCTTTATAAAATCAGCGACAGTGGTTTCCATGAAATCAAGTTCAGGTCTTTGCAGTATTTTGTTTCTTCTGTCTGTCTTCAGCTTTGGGCCTCACTAAATGCAATTCTGACCACCTACAGCAATATTTGATCCCCAGCTTCTCATGGAAAACACATTTTCCCTGTGCACGTGGCTTTGCAGTGATTTGTAATAGTTGTCACACTAGCATAGCTGCAGAACTGTTCCAGAAAGTATTATTCTTATACATTAAAGTTGTTTGATCTTAAAGGAACTTCAGACCTAATGCTCGAATAAGACCTACTACTGGTGACTGGGCTCTTCAGCCCTCAGGGGAATCCATGCCTCCACTACAAGTTAGACGTGGCACCACCATATATATACATCATAGTGTGGAAAACACAACATTTAAACACTCATTTAAACCGCTGGAAAATTGAGCTGTTTGCAGCATAATCCATCCAGGAAACAGTGGCTTTGTGTATAAAATTGATACACAAAGAAAAGGTCCCGCTAAAAGACACACATTGATTCATTTAATGTACTGTAGATTGGAATACTTGTGGCATGCTTGATCAAAGCACAGTTTAACACTTGATGTGCGTTACTCTCACAAGGCACCCTAAATATTTTTGGGACAAGTTCAACCGATTTTTGTTGCCGCTGACTTTTGAAAACACTTATACCCGGGAAAAAGTCGATTGGTATTTCACCTTCCACGATAAACAGTGACTTGAAATACTCATGTTCTCATTGTTAATTTCTGGCCAAGATGGAGACTTTCATCCATTTCAACCATCGCCCAGCCACTAGAGACTGGGCTGACAAAGCGGCATTATTTATTTCTTCACTATATTCCTGTTCGTTCTGTATTATTTTTCACTATTACAGCTCTTTGTAACTCTAATCATCCAAGAGGCTGAGAGGGAAGAGATGAATTATTCATCGTCAGACTGAAGCTTCCAAAGCCAGTTTGCTGTGTTAGCTGCTTTTGACTTGTTCCCCCTTCCAACCCCACTCCATCTCTTTTTCTTTATCTTTCTCACTTATAATTCATCTCTTACACGTCATCTAACACTAGGCCTACATACCCACACTTATCCCCTTCTTTTGTATTCTCACTTTCTCTTGTAATTATTGCTGTATCTGTTTCTCTCACTGTCTCTCTCTTAATTATGAATCATCTCTCTCCCTCTCTCTCTCTTTCTCCCTCTGTCTCTCTTTCTTCTCTCTGCCTCTCTCATTTGTTAGTCCTCGTCCAAACTATGACATGGCAGTGACCCCCCTCCTCTACAATAGCAGATGAGACTATGATTTACCAAATAGCAGCACATAAAACCCTCTCTGCCATTTGACTAATTGAAAAAAAGTAACAAAGTGTTTTTACACTTGGATCTTTTGAAATAACACATCTCTCAAAAATGCTGCCAGTCACCACACTCAAGCACACAGCCATGCACATCCCACTTTGTAAATCCCCAAAATTACCAGAGCACCCACCCTGAGGACAGCCTTTTCCCACTAAACCTGTGTGTATGTGTGTTTATGCGCACAGAAGCTTTTGTGCTTGTGCGTATGTGTATTTTTGTGTGACCTCGGGAAATCAAGAATAGATAAGGACAGGTGTTATATGTACCAATCCTGTTACCGCAGCTGTAAGTGGAGCTACAAGTGACCTTAAGAGAAAGTGAAAGGAAAATGTCCTTTTATGTGTAAATAAAGGTGTAACTCACGACAGTTCCTCTTTCTAGATTAAACCACTTTCTACAATAAAAGTGAAGCCTCTAGGTTGTCACAAGCCTGTAAAGCACTCACTAACTAACCGCCTCTTTGAAGAATTTCAGTGTTTTCACAGTGGTGGTTCTGATTTTAAGCAATTGGAAGCTGTAGTATTTGCAGTGCTCATGGAGAATGCAATCATTTCTGTCAAAATTGCACTCAGGACATTTCATGTATTTCTGACTATAGAGGGAAGCAGTAATAGAGCTGTTTAAAAGGATTTGAAACCAAGTTCATGACGTGTAACTTGCTTCCATTGCCACTTAGCATGCAGTAATGTTAATACTAAAGAGACACTTTTACTCTTAGTTCAGTCTGCAGTAGCAAATAGCATCACATTTTTTTACACCTGATAACTACACAAAGTGGTGAATCTTTTACAGCATTTTTTTTTTTTTTTTGTATAATTATATTTTACTGTTTAAAGACCATAACCTCATATTCCAACATCTTTTTTAGCACCATTTAAGTTGGTATCAACTTGTGCTTATTTCTCCTTTCTTGTCTCCTTGGCTAGTACTCTGGTTATTCCAGAGTTCTAATGACCTGTACCTTTTCATCCTAGTAGAGCAATGAATAAACATGCTGTATGATTTAAAATAATTTTACCTGAAACAAATCAGTATTTCTCCACTCTCTGAGTCAAGTAGGAACCTGATCAATAGAATGCAAATCAGCAGTTTTATCATCGGGTAACATGAGGGTGTATTGGAGGCTGCGGCTGGCAGATAGCTAATATTTGGATTTGTATTAGTCTTCTGCTTGGCACTCCTTCCAGGTTATTAATGTTAGTGCTTGCATTATAGTTTAATTCTGGGGATTAGTGTGATATGGATTTTACTAGCTTGTGTTAACGCACCTTAATAACTCACTTTTTATTGGAAACAAAATGAGTATTAAACTGTACCAATAAAAAGTGAAGACTAAGAGTGAAGACTATCTTACACTATCACTTAACTACCAGTCTGTTGTTCGACTCTAGTTTGTTCTCAGCACATTGCAGTTGAATATCAGTGTGTCCGATAACTTGCATCACTAACTCGCTTTTGAAACATGGATAGTCAGCTACGCCAACCGTCACCAGCGTCAGCTCGTCTTTGTTTGACTTTCAGACTCTGTTGTAGCACGAGTCATACCACAGCTATCAGACTTTTGTAACACAGGCCAGTAACGCTCAGGGCGATGGAGAGTATAATGTGTTCTGGAGAGGGAAAAAACAGCTAGTTCTATTTTTAGGAGCAAAAAGATTTGGTTTCTACTCCTGATGAAAACTATAGGCCCGTATAACGTTCCCTCTGCCTGGGGACACGAACATGCACACGTATGCAGGGCTGCGCGCACACACACACACTCCCACAGAAACACCAGTAGCTGGGAGGAGCACTGGGTAGCCATATCAAGTTGGCAAGATAAACAGGGTAGTATTGATCTAGAAAACAGAGACAGGGCAAGGGAGGGGGAGGGGAAGAAAGAGGAAATACAAGCCCTGTCTCTCCCCTGCAGCATGAAATAGCAGTCGACATTATCTAGCTCGATGACCGAGAAGAAAACACCACTCGCCTACAAGTTATGGCATACGTTTGTATATGCTCCATGTATCGGGCTTTATGAGATTATCTGAGGATAAGATAACCTTTGTCAGTCATTTCACTACGGTGTGTTTACATATGTTCATGCCAGGTTGTGTGTTTGTTTGTGCATTATGTGTGTTTCGTTATATGACTCTATGGGGTCATTTTAGGGCCACGACAGCCAATTACTGATTCCTGCTGCGCTGTCCCAGACTGTTACAGACCTCTGCATACTGTAGCAACATGCCACGTGCTTGCTGTGTGGCGCATTTAGATATGGCTTACTACCTGTGCCATGTGTTGTACCTTCCTTCCTAGCCTGTCTCTCCGTAGCTCTCTTTCAATTACTTGCTTTCCTGCTCTTTCACCCTCTCTTGCTTTTACTCTCACTCTCTGTTTGTGTTTTCTCTCACTCTCAAATGTCTCTCTCTAACTCAGTAAGAGTAAGGAATGCAAGGGTCAGGGCCAAAGTGTCCTAGCACTGTACCTGTGGCTATAAAATGACCATGTAAGAGAAATTCAAGAAAAGGAAATGAAATAAGAGCTAAGTATAGAGTGTTCCATGTTGTGCAGACCGCAAAAATATCACGTTTACAAAAAAAAAAAAAAAAAACATATCCCGGATCCAAAGGTCCAGAAGTGTGTTTGACATGTCTATCATTCAGCTCATGATCAAAGCCTGTTGCACTGAACACTGTGTCCTCAGGGTTCATACTTTACATCAGGCAACCTCAGTGCCTACATGCATGTAATTCAATAAAGCACACATTTCAGCTTAACCTAAGATTTAAAGGGTCCCTCCCTCAATTGATTTTCTGCTCACCAGACTGATCTAAAGATGGCACTATGAGGATAAATAGCTGGTTTTCCATGATGTGTCATGTAAAACACACAGACTCCTCTGTGCTCTCTGCTGACAGAGGCCTATCTGCTCACACACAGATACGATCATTCATAACCTATACAAAAATGTTTCCTATGAGAGGGATATAGACTATTTTATGAAAATGCAAAGACATACACTCTGACCTGAATTCACTTTCATCAGTGCAGAATGTTCTTATTTGATTCAGCTGACTTCATTACTAAGATACTCGGGGACATTTTTGGTATGAATTCTGTCACTTTCATTTGTCAGTTTCAGATTTCTTTTTTTTTTCTTTGCCTCTTGTCTACATTAGTGAACATGCAGACCTTCAGATGTTCCAGATTCTTGTTTTACAAAATAATGCCTCAGTTGACATTAAGATTGACATGGATCTATTAAGGTTCAAATATTTGTGCCTTTTTAGATCCATTTGCCTTAGAGAGTTATCTGCTTTGCATAGCATCTAAAAGTTTCCAATTCCTCCAAAACACAGCGCTGCTCTAAGAAATTAAATAAATACAAGACAGCCTCTAATCAAAGTGTTCACCAGAATGAGGCTTTCTTAATGAATAGACGCACAGAATTATCAATGAAATGATGTACAGTGCAGTTTGTTTATCCGTCCATCACATCTCAGAAATCACAGATTGGATTTTGACATAACTTGGGGGAAATTACATGTCTGACTGCTGTTTTGGTGCTTTTTAAAATTACACTGATTATCCCAAGGGACGCCTTTGTGCATTTGTTCATGCACCACATGCTGTATTTCAGACACCACATTGTGAATAAACATATTAATTATGCATATCACCGCTGCGTTCTGCCATTTTCAAAATTACAATGATGCGACTAAGGGAGCACCTATAATTGCAGAGCCATACAAGGTGATATATGTTACTGGTTGGTCCATTGGTAGACTGCATCTTTTGTGGGACCTGTTGGTGCTTCATTGATTCCAGTGGCATGAATTCTTTTGGAAGAAAGCTCTGATTCATCCAAAATCACCACCAGCGTTTTTCTGAGTGGGCTCTCCAGCACTATAGCTTTGTTAGTTTGCCATCGCCGGAGCAGAGTCTCCACTGTGTATGCACCTCTCACTTTAAGGTCAAGTGGCACTTTCTGATCTGCTTTTCCATGAAGAATCCCTGCGTTCAAACATGTCAGAATCACATTTCGTAGAAGTCCTCTGATTCTCAGCACCACATTTTCATGCTTCTTTTTCATTTCTTGAATAATTCAAAGCAGAAATGTAGTTTTTTTTCTCTCTCTCCTGCAGATTTCTTTTGTTGTTTGGGTTTGCATGGCTTGTTCTTTAACCTCCTAGTCTTCCTGTACATTTATTACTTCTTGGTTTTGTCAGTACATCTGTGTATAGTGTCACTATTGGCGATGTACAGGCAGCTGACAAATTAACTGTTACCTGTTACCTTCAAATTGACTAGCATTTTTTATCAATTGCGGTCAATTTGACACCAGTTATTTAAAACTCCTGAAAATTATGATTGTAAAAAATTGTTACCCAAGTTTATGTGTCTGATTGACTGTCTAAATAGCCCTTTAAATAAAAACATATCCCCACTCACCCTTCTTGTACATCAAAGTTCTTGAGGGAATCACGTTTTTCCCTCCCAAATGGTTAACCAACTCGTAGTGCAAGAACCAGTACGGTTCTCACATTACTACTATCACTATTAGGTATGGTTATGTTCAGTTAGGGTCCTAAAGCAAAGGGAACTTTTTTGAAGATTATAAATAGCATGTTATAGTTGCTCAGTGTCATCCAAAACAGTTAAAACAAATTTGTGTAAAAAGTTGATATTTCTTTACGCAGCTGAAATAGCCTGGGGTCAAACTGACCCAAAGAAACACTGATGCATACACATTGAAAACATTGTCATGTTAATTTTAGGTTTACCCACTTAAATAACAGAAAAAGTCATTAAATACGAAGCAAAAAATTACGTTAAGCATGTATTTAAAGACGTTAAACACTGAATGGTGTCAAACCCAAAGATAACAGGATGGCTACAGGAAATACCTAAATAAATGTCTGAGTAGGTTGCCAGTCATCCAGGTCATGGTTACCCACACAGAGTTGAATCGAGATTGACTGGATTTATTTTTAGATTCTAGTTTCACTTCTCATCATCTTCAGTTCAGACAGATAAGTCCTGTTGATCTCGGTTCCACTCTACGTGGATAACCTAAATAGATGAGTGGAGATACAAAGTGGAATGGTCTCTTCCAGGATGGCATGAGGGCTAACTGATGGGCTAACTTTTGTTTAAAATGATGTAAATCATTTGCTATGGCCTTCACAGTCACCAGATTTCAACCCAGTTGAACACCTATGTGGACTAACAGCACATGTTTAGACATCAAAACACCAAATCAGGCAATATTTTTTGGACAAATTGTGGTCCATTGGAGTTCATGAGACTTGCAGAATCTATGCCAAGGCACACGGAAGCTGTTCTGGCGGCTCATGGTGGCCCAACACGTAAGACACTTTATGTTTGATAGAAAAGACTATTTTGGTCATCTTTTCCTGATGGTACTCTTTGAAATTATCTGACAGCCGTCTTACAGTAAGTGTTACAGCCAAATGACAAGTTGAGAAGGCTGATTTTAAATACATAAACTTTCTCTATGCTAGGGGTGAACGATAGTGGATTTTTGCCAGTATTTTCCAGCTCTTTTGTCCAATTGCCAATTCCAGTACCAATATATGTACTTTTTTTTTTTTTTTTTTTTTTTTTTGCACCTAATTGCAGAGAACATCAAGGCTATCCTGTAATGGAATCAACGTGTTACGCCTACTCTTGCCGGGATGGCCCACTAACAGATGCAGATCGTCAACCAATCAGGCGTGATTAAAGTGTCATCTTATCAGCAGTCATATCTGCAGAAATGTTCATTCAGGCCAATGCCAGCATTTCACTTTAAAGCCTTTATCGGCCAATACCGATGGTGTGCAGATATACATCTTGCATCCCTACTCTATACATTTTTGTGCTTTGGAGGAAGATAATCTGTTGCGTATACCATGCTGGTTACACACACACTGTAACACACGCACCAACTCATACACAGAGCAAATGCTGGACACTGCTGGACAAGTGTGTCAGACTGGCATCATGACCTACACATTCCCAACCTGCACAGGAATGAGTCTGTGTGTGTGTGTGTGTGTGTGTGTGTGTGTGTGTGTGTGTGTGTGTGTGTGTGTGTGTGTGTGTGTGTGTGTGTGTGTGTACATACATATATACATATATAAAGTGTGTTTGTGCAACTGTGTTAGAGAGAGAGGCTGCATGCCAGACACACAGACTCTCGTGTTACGGCTCAGGCAGCAGATTTCTCCACAGTAATAAGTTGGATTGTCTTGCTTGCACATCTATCTCAGACACACACACACATTCTCTTTCACACACACAAACAGCCATTACACGGTCATTACTGTCAGGCTGACACTGTGCAGCCCCTCTCTAACATGCTCTTTCTCCCTCATCCATCTCCTTCTTTCTCTCTCTCCCTCCCTCCACTCTCTCTCTCTCTCTCTCTCTTCCTTCATGCAGACTGTAGCTATCTTGGAGCAGCGGCTGACACTGACAGAGGACAAGCTGAAGGAGTGTATGGAGAACCAAGTGGAGATTGGTCTGCGTCTACAGAGCACAGATCAGGCCTAAAGATGGTGACAGGTTGATGCTATGTTTACCATCGGGGTTACATGGGTGTCAGATCAACGGCGTTGACAGACACAGCAGAGCCCTAATGGTTTAGAGTGGTTAGAGTTTAAAAAACACTCCAAATATACAAGCACATGCGCAGGCAGTCTCACACATGCATGTTTCCCTCTGGGTTTAAGTGAACACTTTTACTGATTGGACTTGCAATGCACACTTAGTGTTGCTGCTGATGCATTGTGTCTTGTTATGTTACAAAGAGATATCACAACTGAAGGAGCTGAATATTAGAGAAGTTGTTCCGCCAGAATAGTGCTGAGAGCAGGCTCTTTTCTGCTGAGTAAGGACCTGCTGCCACTAGTTGCCGGGGCGGGTGTGTGTGTGTGTGTGTGTGTGTGTGTGTGTGTGTGTGTCTATGTCGTATGTCTGTGGCTGTGCGCCGGGCATATGCAGGGGACCTTTGTACTTGCCTATGCATGTGTGTGCATGTTTGTATCTCTGTGTGTTTGTGTGCATGAGTGTCTCGGGTGCCACATGTGCAAGATGCTATCGTGTCAGTGATTTTTTTTTTTTTTTTTTTGTTATCTCTTAACACATACACACATCTTAAATGTCAGTCTTGCACAGTTTTTTCTGTGGACATCTCTGTTTAGTTGCACTAAAGCTAGGAAATGAATTAAACTGAAATTATTTGGAAATGAAAAGAAAAAAATTGAGCCTCCTTTTCAGTGTTTTGAGTGATTGTTGAAAGAGGAAGTTGTTAACTGATTGCTGAATTGAAATGTGACCTTACTCACTGCGTTCACTCCCAAAGGATAATTAATTGTTCACAGCAGTTTATTCATTTACATGTTCATCAGTAAAAAGACATGATCTCAACATGACTTAGCAAACTCACACCAGTAGCACAGATCCATTACCGTGTCTCTCTCTTTTTTTTTCCTTTTTTTTTTTTTAAGAGTTCAGAAAACCTGATTGTTATTAGTTTGAAAATGAAGCTTTTATATTTCGTCTTTTTACTTTTTTGATGCATATGTAACTTTATATTGAACAGTAAGTTAAGTGTTTTGTCTTTATAATAAATGTTTTTTAATCATATCTGAGTATTAATGATTTTGCAAAAGGATTCTGGTTCCTTTTCTTTGACAGTGCGGGGTCTTTCCATGTACGCCCATGTGTGACAGAGAGAGAGGGAGAGAGTTTTGTTTTCATAATCAGATCCAATTTGACCATCTCACTGTGGTACCTTTAAGAGGACCTTCCCCATTCAGATTGGTCCACAGAGCCTGTGTAGTTGCTGGTGAAGTCACGACTTTCCTGTCTATATTGTCCTCAATAGAGATGTTAAGATCTCTGTGTCGTCTGCAGCTCATAGCCAGTAATTTCCACTCCTTACTTTGCCACAGTTTGAAGTGGGATTTAATGTAAAAGTATGGCTGTGGCAGCTCGATTTCCCAGCCAGGCTTGTGCCCAAAATCCTTACGTTCCGCCCCCAAGTAATTTATGTGGTCCCGTAACCTGACTACTGATCCTAGATCAGTACTTTTATTTTTAGAAGCTTCAATGAAAATGGACCCAAGGCTGCTCTTAAGACGCATTCTGTGATTTCTCTTGAAAGAAATCGAGTTTGGCCGTCAAAAGAACTGCTCATTCATTTTACATTTCCTTGAACAAAGGTTGTAGTTATTTACATACCAAGCTAATGAATCACACTGAGTCATAATTTAGACGGCACACTAACTCACAGAGCAGCATGGAGTCATTAACGGGGAAAATATTGACGACTGTTTCTTTTAAGAGCCAGCTCAAGCTCTGCGCTGATGGAAAAAGAAGAAAAACAAAACCGGAATTCTGGAGCTGTGCTGCCGGGCCCACTCTCTTCCTTCCTGTCTGGGGCCCCGAGGACACACACACACACACACACACACACACACACACACACACACACACACACTCCTTCCAGAGAAAACGGCTCCCTTTAGTGTGGGCCTCAACCAGACTGCCTGCCAGGAGCTCTAGTGGAGGAGAGGAGGGGCTGAAAGAGTGGGATCAATAACTGCTAGGCCTGACGGTGTGTGTGTGTGTGTGTGTGTGTGTGTGTGTTTGCATGCATGCATGAGAGAGAGAGGGGGAGGGAGAAGTTGGAGAGCAAGCCTCTGTAATATGTAGCCCATGTGTGGCCCACAAGTTTTGTGTGTGTGTAGGAGGCGGGGGTTGGTGATCCTGGAGATGAAGTGCACATCTGGATATGTTTTTTCCTGGTGTGCTTGTGGTCGCTGCCACTGCTTGCCTTTGTGGTGTGTGTTTTTAGTGGTTTTAGTGGTTCAGTGTTCAGGTCTTTGTACTCCCCTGCTCCTCTTGGCTTTTCGTTTCCCTGACCATTATTTATACTCCTGCAGATTTATGAGATTTAAATGATATCCAGCCGCTCTGACGGGTGGGACTGGTTTGCCCCGTTGCAGCAGGTGGAGCTGGGCTGCCATACATAGTTTCACAGCGGCTGTGAGATGGAAGGGGGAAAAAAAAAAAAAAAAAGAAAAGGGCAGTTTACCCAAAAACTTCAACTACTTGCAGCGTATTCTTAGTACGACAAGTTCTGCTGCTCTCACAGCTTGTCTTCTGTGACCACAAGACTGAAATTTCATTAAAGTGCATGATGGTCAGTCTTTTACAAGCTCAGACCGAATGGATTGTTTCATAGCTTACGGAAAGAAAAGCGAGAAAAAAATATATACTTACCACTATGAACGGTTTTGGGAAGCAGTATTTTGGAAACTTTGAGGCTCCAAATGCACTAGTTGTGGTGGGTCCCCGTAAAACAGGAGTGTGTTTTGATGCTCCTTAAACTAACTCAATACAGAGACTTAATCCCTGGTACAGACTATGTTGAAGAGAAGGACACCCTATGGATCAGACAGAGAGCATAATACATACAAAACATGGGTACTCATTAGCCACAATTGAACAAATAATGATATGTATAGAAGATAAATAGAATACAGGAACAAAAGCCCTTAAGCTGTGTTTATAGATTGAGACTTGCACATTTATCATGACACAGGTGTAAAACGTTACAGGAGGACTTGGCAGCGATGGGACAGTGTAACAGTAAACGGTTCAAACCAGGAGAGGGCTAGCAGAATAGAAACTTGTTGCAGCTCCGGACCCTCCATGTCTCCTCTGACCACTGCTGGACTTGGCAGGACTCTCCAGTGCCTCATTTCCTGTTTCAGACCTCCCTCCCCCTCTTCCCTCTCCTTCCCCCCTCTGCTCCCCTCTCTCAGTCGGGACTGGGTCAGTGTTTGACGAGGGGGAGCAGACCGAGCTGTACTTGTCGGCCGTGGCTGAGGTTTGGCACCGGCGCCTCCGGCCCACGCTTCGGCTTCTGTTCCAAAAATCTTTTCCATTAAGTCCCTGAGTTTTGAAGGAGCCCGTGTTTTTCCCTCTCTTTTTAAAACGATTTTGACTGTTAAAGAAAAGGATCTTAACCTTGTTGACCAGCAGGCCTTTTCTAACCCACCACAAAAAGAGCCGCAGTTCATCCGAAAAGCGATTCTGCTGCCCTCGGTACACATTTAGCCACATTTAGAGGACTTTGCTCAAATCTGCAGCTTTAAACATTCATGATTTAGCTTGGGATGATACAGTTAGAATCAGCTGTTTTACTGAGAACAGAAATCCTCACAGTAAAACACATATATCCAAGCTAAATACTCCAAGGTCCACTTGAAATCGCACACTGCTTGAGCAATGACCCGCCGGTGCTCAGGTAACACGAGTCAAACTAGCTCACACACGCTTCAAGGTGTGTTCAGAATTGATGGCCTACTTTATAACGGGCCAACCCATAAAGCAAACCCGATGATAACTTCAGGAACACCCTCCCCCTTTTCAAAGCCAGCTCACCTGCCTCTCTAAAGGTGAAACGCTCGTACAACACGCCTAGAAGTAAAGGCACATTCCAACCAAAAATGTAGCGCAGACTGGTGGATGCTGAAAAGGTCTGTTTTTGATAAGCTTGCAGTAAGTCATTTATTTATTGCACTCTTGAGGATAGGGAAGGATTTGGCTTCAAAGAAAAGAAAGGCATCCGGGCTAGTCCGTGTGAAATAAGAACATTCCTAGGAATACATGGCGCATTCGTGTACCGTTAAAGCACATAGATGGCTTCCGTAATAAACGGCAGCAGTATTCGTCATCAAACGTGAGGAGGAAATTATGCCTCACAACTAACCTTACCGCACTCAAATCACATGCATGTACACTCATGAAGTAGACATGCAAATCAAATGTTCGACTGTTACAGATGACATCACCGCCTATAACGTCATTTGTGAACGCTGACAAATGGCTGTGTTTTAATGCTGAGTTGATATGCTGTGATTTCATGGTCTATAAAGAGAGAGAGGAGGAAAGTGAAACTATTTTAGCAACAGAATATACTGTAATCATCAGGGTATCATCTGGCCACCTTTGACCACTAATGCTCTTTATGGTCCTGCCTCTCAGCTGTCATAGTGACATAATGGGGTGAGGCTAAAGGTGTGTGTGTGTGTGTGTGTGTGTGTGTGGGAGAGAGTGAGCTTGCACACTGTATGACTCACTTCATAGCGTTTATAGTATGAAGGCTGGCCTTGTGTACTTGTGTACATTGTGTTTGCTATGCAGGTAAATTAGATGATTTAAGAGGAAAAAGTCATGCTCAGAGAGTAAAAAAAAAAAAAAAAATCAAATAATCTAATCGTTCTAATCAATCCAGTCATAACTAATGATACTTTTGTGATTTCAATCTGGTGTTTTATTGAATGCTGACTAAACCTAGAAAGAGCAAGGGGCAGGAGAAGGCCGGACGTCATAAAGCAATATTGACAGTGAGCAGGTTAACAATGTGGCAGTGCCCTGGGTGACTCACTTTTAGGGTGGATTTTTACCCCGACCTCTTTGACGTAAGCACCAATATCGTCATAAAGTTACTCAATATCTAGTTTGCTGACTTCAAGCAGACTCGAGGTTGAGCCGCTGTGTCGGCAAGCATCCGCCCTGCTGATGTGTCCTGCAGCAAGACACTGAATCCTCAACCCACCTCCGAGGCCGCTGCTCCAAACTCTGACCTCTGTGTCCATGGGGGCAAGCAGAACGAGAATTTCTGTGTGTTTCATTTTCCATCATCTTCCTGGAAGGTTTCACCATTTTTTTTCTCTGTCGCTGTACATGTGTTACTTTCTCCGTCTGGTTTCATGTGTGTAACTGAGAGGTTTGTTTGTTGGCCCAGACGCTGCTCACACCATGAGTGCGTGTTCACAGCTCTGCACTTCACACGTATACACATAAATACAGCCACACTTGGGCCATCTCTGGGATTCCTAAAATATTCATAGCAGCCAACATGCTCACATACTTTCATTGAGGACAACAGCGCTAACATTGCTTGTTTTGTTGTTGGTGGTGGGGTTTTTTTTTTGTTTTTTTGTTTTTTTGTCCTGTGGAGTTGCTGAGGCCGTTTCCAGGCATTCATCGTCGTGTCAGCCATCGATGAATTTATGACGTTTGTCCGAGGTGAGGCAGCCATCCAACCCCTCAGCGTGGTTCAGGCCGTTTTAGGCCAAGTACATGCTCCACTTGCTCGATGGAAACGGGACATGAACAACCTTCTTTAACAAGTACTGTCCAAGTGTTGTGAAGCGACCAATTAAAAAAAAGAGCAAAATATCTCCTCCTTAACAAGTCGTTTAGTCCCATATTCAGTGTTAAAATTTTTTCTTCAAACAAGGGAGAAATCTGCCAGCAGGATGATATAAGCCATTTTTTTCCCAATGCTAATCTACTTGTTCCCTGACTTTTCTTGAATCAAGGGTCATTTTCCTGACACTACCTGTCTGATCCGCCTTATTCTGCCTTGTTTCAACATTGGTGTACTGGTTCTGAGAAAAAATCCTGAAACAATTAAGTTTATTTTATTTGACATGGATATTACAAAAGCATTGGAGCTGCAAGATACAATTACACACAAGCAGAATGTTTGGGTCTGAATCCAAATTGTTATTGATGCAGTAGCTGATTTGTCTCTAGATGTGTTATGAGTTTTTTTCCCTTTTTTTCACAAATTTTTAAACTACACTTGGAAACTAGTGGAATTATCTCATCCTACTGTCTGTTGTTTTTTCACTTGTATAGAAAAATAATTTAACACTAATTTGAACCTAAATAACTTGTTAAGAGGGAGTTGTTGTTTTTTTTTTATGCAGTGTGTTGTTAGTCAACATATATATACATATTGATGCAAATTAATAACCAGCCTCACAGCAAAAACATTCAGAGCAGAAGCAAGCACTTCTGAACAGGAGAAGGCAGGCAGAACTTGTTGATACGTTTTGCAGGCCTGCTTTTATGCGTTGGAGACCTGCGTGTTTGGGGGCAAAGGGAAGCGGCAGAGGAAATGCCAGCGTTAGCGTGGGAGAGGGGTGGTCACCTCGCTCCATCACTGAGGTGAGTGGGTTTAAACCACAGTCTGCCTTAAAGAGACCACAGACAGAAACACAGGAGGGGAAAGAGAACTTGTTGCCAAGTTGGTAGTTTTCCTTTTTTTCTGAACTGAACCTTTTGGAAATGAATAAAAAGAAAAGGGAGAAATTACATAACTAAATCCCTATGGTGCTATACATGGAGGATAGCAGTGAGGCTGAGAGTAAAATTTAATTTTATGTAAAACACACTTATTTAGAGCCCTAAGCATTACAAGTCCAGCCAAATATTTACATGTTTTCTAGCAGTACGAGCATATTTTCTGATTCAAAAATGATCAGATCAGTCTAGCATTCATTGTCAGGTACAACTTTTAAGGCTTGTGAGATCTTGCAGTCTGAGATCACTCAAGTGTCTTATGTAAATACAGTTTGAGAATGGATTTTCACTTTGGTTACAACAGACACCAGTTAAAACAAAATCCCCCCTCTCCCAAAAAGGTTTCACAAGACAATTTCCATCTTTCTGCCTTGTTTTCTGCATTAGTTTGTGGAGTAATTGGGGTGTCTGCTGTTTCACTCAAAGAAATACCACCTCAAACTGGCATGGGAGCTCAGTGCTATGTTTGGAGTTATGAAGAGGGACTCATCTCATCCCCATCCTTCAGAAAATCACATTACCATTCTGGAGCAGCTGAGAGATGGTATTAAGGGCTCTTCCATCTGGCAGAGGGGTTTTTCATCAGTAGGGGATGGATCTGAGTGTCAACAGCGCATAACACCATATTGCACACATTTTTTTTTCCTTTCTTCTCTTTGAGTAGGTTATATTGTTGCATTTCCTTCTTTGTGTACAATAAAACCAAAATACAGTTTAAAACCTGTAAGATTAGTGGTACGGGTGAGAGACATGTTCTGAGCTTTGAACATGCTGAAATCATGGGCTAAAGCTTTTCTGAAATAAGAAATGTGTATATACAGACAAACTGGCAGGTTCTGTGCCTTTCAAATGGCAGCGTAAAGGCACTTGATGCATGTATTGAAAAGTAGATTCAAAACAAATAGAGTTGTACCCAAAGGCAGAAAGTAACAAAGTACATTTACTGTATTCAAGCACTTAAGTAGTTTATGGAAGTGTTTTCATTTTGTGAAGCTTTATGTTTTCACTGCACTACATTTCAAAGGGAAATTTTTACTTTTCACTGCACTACATTTATCTCACAATTACAGTTTCTAGTTGCTTTGAAGAATGCATTTTTATTTGTAAAATATGAAATATGATGCATTGTTAGAATCTAAACTAGCTAACAGAATATGGAGATTTTCAGTTCTGCTAGTTAAGCATAGTTTATTGCTAATCCTTCTATACTTTTACTTAGGTAACATTTTGAAAACGGGACTTTTACTTTTAATGGAGTATTCTTCCATTGTGGTGTTGCTACTTTTAATTAAGTAAAGGATTTGAGTATTTGTGTCCACCACTGGCTAAGCCCTGTTTCTGTTTGAACCAGTGATATGTTTCTTTTGTGGGAGCACATAATCCATTGTGGATTAAGTAGTCTAGGTACTGCAGTATTCCTCTTAATGTGTATCCTGTTCCATAATGTGCCATGGGCCTATGTGTCCAACCAGGGCTTTAAACGTATAGTGGAGAATGGCTTCCCCTGTGTTTATTATGGAATTTATAATGGAATGCATCCTGCTTGGTGGCTATAAATGTGGAGGTAAAGCAGCACGTTACCTTCCTGCCATCCACCTTGTTGAGTTTCTTCACCAAGCTCCTGCTGTTTCTCACTGGCAAAGCTTCACGGTGAGCCCACAGCATTCCTCGGCTACCAAAGTTTCAAAATGAGTCAGGATAGTTTTGTTTACTGGTGGAGAGCAATTTGCGTGCGGGCACACACACACAGAAGTGGCTGTGCACTCTGTAAAAGAGCCTGTTATTGTCCGTGGAGGGAGTAGAAACACAAGAGCCCTAAGTTTGTGTGTGTGTGTGAGAGTGTGAGAGAGTGTGTACTTGTGTATATGCATGTATGTGTCTGTTTTGTAAGTCTCTCCCTCTCCCTCTCTCTATGTGTGTGTGTGTGTGTGTGTTGATGTGAAGTGTGTGTAATTCATTGGGAGGGATAAAGAGCCATTGTCTGCAGCTGGTGCATCCCCCACTCCTCTCTGCAGCTGTGAGGAAATCAACGCTCCTCTTTTCACGCTCACTGCCTCTGTCACAACCTGCTGATGCCTTAGTAGGTCATTTATTGTGATACGCAGTGATGACCCAGTGATCATGGGTGTAGTCAAGCGTACATACACAGGTACAGCAGCTCCACTGGACCACTACAGGTGGCAGTGGCCTGCACAACATCACCATGGTGTGATAGCCAACATGAAAATCAGCTGGAGTGGAATCATTTAGCAGTCTCTTGGGTCCATGCTGGTGGAGGTCATTCAAAACTTAAGTAGCCGAGCTCTATGACTTTGACTATACAGAATATGAACATCACTTGTCATGTAAGAAGGTAAGAAAGCCTCAGTGAAGTGGAGGATCTGGATTCAAGCCCCCTCTAGACAAACACTGAACTGAACACTACTGCTGAAACTGATGATAACAGCTGCTTAGTGCTGTTGACGTAGTGACAAACACTCATAGCTTCAAATATGGATGTGTCTGATGATTGATCAGTAAATGAATGTGCAGAGGTGTATTTGAGTTATGGGTGGGTAGGCATAGATATTTGTCATAGATGGAACAATGAAGATGTGTGGACATTAGGGAAGTGGAGGGGGCTCCGAATCGCCTCCCGTGTATAGGGCCTATAATTCCCATGTATGACCCACTCCAAAACATGCTAAACAAATGTGATACTTTATAAAGTATCATCAGTGAGAGCACAGCATACCGACATGCAACAGCATGCCTGCACCCAAAATGGCTGATAAATCTATTGTGACTGGTGGTGTTAGAGAAAGTGGAAATATATTTTGGCCCTGCACCAGCACCACATAAATCAGAGGTCATAAGGCCTTTAGGTGACTACAGAGAACTGCTGAATAGATGCTACACACCTGTGTATAGCCTGAGATACACTGCTACGGAGCAGTCAAGTCAATATATACCATCAGTTTGTTATGGTGCCAAAGATTAGTCATTTTAATCTATGGTACAATAGATTTTAATTGCAAGATTGCCTTACTAACAATGCAGGAAGATATTGTAAATTATCTCAATACTATCTTCATCTATTTTGGACTTTGTGAGTGATGATATTTGAAAAACTAAGCACAACTAAGCATTTATCAAACTGCATTTTCTGAGATGGTTGAAAGAAAAAAAAAACATTTATCACTTTGCTGTGCTTTACAAAACTTCTTGAATTATTAAAGAAATGTTAAGTACTCGTTTAGCATAGGTGATTGAATGTGTCTGTCTTTTCTTTCAAGCATTTTAAGCAATACAGTTCCATGAAAAAAAAAAACAATAACTTAATTAATTCTAAAGCTAATAACTCATAGAACAAATCACTATAAACTCTGAGTGTCAAAAACACTCAGTTCCTATAGAATGTCATAGGATTAATAATATATGTAAAGTTTTATAGGAATAATAATATAACAGTGAAGAAAAAAGTACAACACAGACACACTGGCAGGCCCTGCAGGAATACAATTGTGATTTCTAGTTGCGGATTACCCGTGCTATGCCAAATTTCCCATCAAGAGTTATTAGTGAATGGGGGAGCATGGCGTGAAAACAGCCTCGGCCCTCTCTGCAAGCTCTCGCAGCTCTCTGCACCTTTAAATCTCGCAGCTCCTCCCTCTTCTCAATGACAAGCCCGCAGAGCCTCTTTAACGCGTCCAGTGGAAATGACAAACCAGAGGCGCTCCATCGGCCAGCATGAGAAATAATAACAGTAATCATGGACTCTAGAATCACCTCATCTGAAACACAAATCCTTAGAAAGTAACGAGACACCAAAAGGACCTTTTCTGGGATCTTGTGAAGCGTGAAAGTTGGAACAGGTTTACCAGACGGACGTCGATGGACTAGAATGAAACCTCCGCTGATATCGGACTAAAGGAGGGGGGAAAAAGGGAAAGAAACCTCTGGTCTGCATGTTTAAGTTTCCTGCTCCGGTGAGAGGCGCATCGGTGCGTGCTTGTATGCGTGTGTGCGCGGTGTGTGCGCGTGCGTGCGTGTGTGAGTGTGTGGTGCGTGTGTGTGTGCGCCCGCCAGCAACGACAACAGCAGCAGCGGCGGCGGCAGCGGGAAGGGAAGTTTAGCGCCGTGATTTTTTTTTCTTTTCCTTTCCCTTTTTTTGTTTGTTTGTTGTTTGTTTGTTTGAGGTTTTTCATGTCACCCCAGGAGACAAACGGAATATTTCCCTGATGAAAATTAATCATCTGTGGAGAGGCTCCGTGATCGTGACTATGATGATGATGTCGAGTAAGAGTGTGGAGTGGCTGCAGGAGGAGCTGGAGACCGGGGCCAGCTCTCTGCTGCTGCTGGACTGCAGACCCCATGAGCTGTACGAGTCCTCTCACATCGAGTCGGCCATCAACCTGGCCATCCCGGGCCTGATGCTCCGCAGACTGAAGAAGGGCAACCTGCCGATCCGCTCCATCATCCCCAACAACGAGGACAAGGAGAAATTTGTCAAGCGCTGCAAGACGGACGTAGTAGTTTTGTACGACGAGGCGACCTCAGAGCGACAGGAGAACGGACTGGGGAGCTCCGTCCTGGGGCTGCTCTTGCAGAAACTGCGGGACGACGGGTGCAAAGCCTACTATCTGGAGGGTAAGATCCAAACAGAGCTGGGAAACACGGGCCTGCATGTTTTGGTGTCTCTCTGAGCGTACAGAACGCGTTAATTCATAAAATTGAACTTTACGCTCTCATTCACAGTGAGTCATATATCGGGGCTCTGACACTGTCCCACAGCATCATGATCGTTTCATTAATTACTATTATTTAATTCACTGGCATCGTCCCCACTCGTGAATGTGGGCTACTCGCATCACTGGTTTCACTCTCACCACGCGCACCTCACTACTTACAGTTACAGTAGCCTACAATTTAATAATAAATCAACAGCATTTTCTTCTGATGTGGGTTGCCTGACATAAAACCTAGTAAATGGGAGGGGGGTTCGTGACATGAACATGTAATACTAAAAAAAAAGTCACGTCGCTTATTTTTTGGAAAATCGTAACGTCACATTATCACCTGTGAAGCTTATTCATAATAGTAAATACCGTTGTTACATAGTATTCAAATGTTTCCCTCAAGAGATTTCACGGTGTCGCGCGCTACTTCAAAGCAAATTAGCCGAGCTGTAATTACCCGTAAAGTCTGGCAGATTGATTCAACTCCGGAGTCAACGAGGGTAAACGGCCTATTCATCATGGAAACGGTATTCACATTGAGTTCTTTCATAAAACATAATCATTGTTAGGCCGTGCGTGTTATAATACCCGTGTTACAGAAGAGCAGGCTGTATCGTCAGAGTGGTGTGAAGTCGTAAAACTTAATGAACTTGCCATTGGACTTTGTGAACATGTAGTCTCTTATGCTAATCACGTATTGCCTGACATAAAATACAAATTTTCAGTCGAACTGTGTCAAAATCTCATCGCTGTCTTATCGAAAGTAAAGTATGTCTGCGAAACGTGTCGTCTAATATAAAGTTAGGGCGAATATGTTTTCAATTGAATACTGCAAAATGGCCCCGCCATGTTGTGCTCCTTCAGGAAAAGAGGCATTTTTTTCATGAATGAACAGACGGGGAAGCGAGCAGACGACGCACTCTCTTTAATCTTCTACCACGAAAGAAACGAAACGAGGGCTAGGAAGCGATAGAATATGGGAAATTGTGTTATTAAGCCACCAGGCAGGGGTGTAAGTGACCTGGAAATAAACATACCGTAAATACATATCTATATACAAGTGGCAAGCTGAGCTGCCATTCACAAAAAGTCCACTGTGTTGTAGCAGAGCGGCTGACAGTGTCCTGCTGCATTCTCCCCAGGGTTCATCCTTTCTCAATGGAGCGGATCTGTCAGCGCTGTGTGGCTCTTCACAGTGCTTTAAATATTAAATTAAACTGTCGCATCATATGCTAGCCTCTGCTCAAATAAATAAAATAAAATAAATCCTTGGTAAGCTTTTCCAGTTGGTGAGTCACAGCCCACAGAAAAACACTTTGAATTACACTTGAAATTAATTTAATTATGCTTTTCAACTGAATACCCCATCCCATGTGATTATGATGCAGCGGTACTAAGAAATTATATCATAAAGGTTTGAATGAAATGGTGTGTGTATACTCAGATTTCTAAATAAAAAAGCTGGCAAACTGAGGTTTAACCCCCTCTACATCCCCGGTTATGTCTTATAATGCCACCTGGGGTTGCAGTATGAGTGTACTGCAGAAAAAATAATGTAGTGATGGCTGTTCTTATGTAAACACAATTCATGTGTTTAGTTGTTAGTAGCACTATCACACACAGAGTGTCATGACTACTTTCCTAACATTCAAGATTTCTTTGCTGCCATTCATAAATTCAAACGGTCCATTTCAGGTTCACAGTCCAGCTCTTGTCGGCATTCTGCTGCCATTTTGTTGGTGCTGAACAACAAAGGGGAAAGTTTTGGAGGGCTAATTCAACTAACATCAGTAACAGTGTAAATCTGCCTTTGGCCAATTGTATGGTACATTTAATAAAGTGATAAATTTAAAAAAAGGTGATCTAATTTACTATATCCTAATAGCACCTAGAACTAGTTTCAATCACATTCTTTTAGGTTCTGGGTTCAAGTGAACTCTGCAATTATGATGGAGAGACCTTATGGAGACCCTTAATGGTTGAAACATTTTTTACTTAACTTCACTTAGCTTATTGTTTAATATATCCTAGTGCTGACCTCTTCCTGGTCTTTTCCTCTGTCTCAAGGGGGCTTCAACAAGTTCCAGTCGGAGTACCCTGAGCACTGCGAGACCAATCTGGACTGCTCCTGCCCCAGCAGTTCCCCACCAGCCTCTGTCCTTGGCCTGGGAGGACTCCGCATCAGTTCAGACTGCTCGGACGGCGAATCTGACCGCGAGCCGGGC
This sequence comes from Myripristis murdjan, assembly GCF_902150065.1. NCBI lineage: Eukaryota > Metazoa > Chordata > Actinopteri > Holocentriformes > Holocentridae > Myripristis > Myripristis murdjan. The sequence continues at coordinate 11,016,797 of NC_043984.1, read as the reverse complement.
AGCGCCACGGAGTCCGAGGGCAGCCCGCTCCCCAACAACCAGCCAGCATTCCCTGTCCAGATCTTGCCGTACCTGTACCTGGGCTGTGCCAAAGACTCCACCAACCTGGATGTGCTCGGGAAGTATAATATCAAGTACATCCTCAACGTGACACCCAACCTGCCCAACATGTTTGAACACGACGGGGACTTCAAGTACAAACAGATTCCCATCTCCGACCACTGGAGCCAGAACCTCTCTCAGTTTTTCCCTGAGGCCATCTCATTCATTGGTAAGTGAAGGCTGTGAGTGTCTTTCCCCTTTCCGTTATTCTCTTTGCCTACATGATCCAGGATTTTAACCTTAAATCTTGGTAATTGTATTTATTAGCATTTAACTGGTCTGTGCAAATTGGTTTTGACATAAAATAGTTTGAGGGAATTGTTTGATTCAGTAAACTGTTTGCATTAGACATTCAGCTGCCTGTGTGTTACTGAGTAGCTTGTAAACACCGCAGGAAGTTTGTGTCATAATATATAAGTGTATTTATAATTTAAAAAAAAAAAAAAAAAAAAAAAAAAAGAATTCTCTACTAATGGAGTTACACTGAAGCCACAAGAACATAGGCCTTATAAATTTGGCTTTCTAGTTTTTCACACAGTCTCAACTACATGTTTATTTTAAGTATTCTAAATGACTCCCATAATTTCTCCTGTTTGAGTTCTCGAGAATAGGGAATCCCCTCTCTGATGGGTCCATGAGAACACCAAGGTCTTTGTTTGGGCATTGGATTGTTCCAGGACTATTAAAATGTTCCTTTTTCAGGGTAATGTAACTATTTAAGTGGGAGGAAATTTGACATATGCCAGAGCCAGAGGTCATGACAGATTTGGGTCATGCTGATATTATATGGTACGTCTAACTATCTGTAATATGCAAGGATTACATCATATCTCTTTGGTACAGGGTATTATAGACAAGAAAGCGGACGCTGAAAAGGAAACCTAAATGTGACCTTATATATAATTCAGAGCATGTCAGTTCTTATTTGTTGGAATTGTGGATTCCTTATACATCTGAAATTAATGTATGAAGTGGCTTCATATAGTGCAATATTTGAGGAGGGATTTTTTTTTTTTTTTTTACATTCCTGGCATTTTATCAGTCCAGTACACAGAAAGTATTCTGCCTATTAAGATGAATGAAGCAGCTCTTGTATCATCATGTACTTGAAACATAATGAAACGCTGTCTTTCCTGGATCTGATATTGTTCTTTATGTAATGGTGGAATGCTCGTGCGCAAATTTTTATGTGCACAACCTGAAAACAATCAGGTGCAGATTAAATATAGGATTGTATATTCTGTGGATTCGTGACTACATATCTGACACTCGTTTTGTTGGGTTTGGCTAGCCTGACGAGGGTGGTGGGCCTCTTTCCTTTTGCTTTTTATTTTGGCGAGTGAGCGCACATCACATGAAAAATTAATTTGGCATCCCTTCGGCAGCTTGAGCTTGTGAGCCAACTGACCCCAATCCTACAACAAGAGATGCAGGCAGAGAGAGTGAGAATGGACTATCCAACAGAGAGAGTGAGAGAAAGAGAGAGAGAGAGAGAGAGAGAGAGAGAGAGAGAGAGAGAAACAGAGAAGTGGATGAGAGAGGAAAGAAAACGAGGAAGCACTTAACTCTTGCTCTAATGGCCACTGATAGTGTAGGGACTCGCAACTGATAGAGGGCGGATGGATGGAGCCTGTTAATAATGTAAGACAGTTTTCGGGTTTCCATGTATGGAGAGCTAGAAAGCAGAAAAGAAACAGACTGCACCCCTCGGGGGAAAAAAAATACATCTACATGACTTTTGCTGTCATTGAGGCAAAGTCATTCAGTTTTGCGCCAGAAATATAATACAAAATGTTAATACGGCACAATTCTAGAGAGACTATATTTCTATTGTTGAGGTATTCCGATGCTATAAATTACTTGAACTTAACATTTTTGTTTTGTTATGTGTTCTTCCTATTCATGAAAGTCGCAGGTAGAAAAATCCATAATTCTCAAGGTGATTAGGCCTTAGGTTTTTCACAGTAGCCTAATCCTCTATCTCATGCTCTTCTCTCTTCTCTTCTGTCTTCCTGCATTTTCTTCTGCTGTATTACCTTTTGATTCCCTTATGTTTTCTCATTTTTCCCTTTCTTCTTCTTCCTCTGCCCACCAGATGAGGCCCGTTCTAAAAAGTGTGGCATCCTGGTCCACTGCTTGGCCGGCATCAGCCGCTCAGTAACGGTGACCGTCGCCTACCTGATGCAGAAGCTCAACCTGTCGCTCAACGACGCCTACGACTTTGTCAAGCGGAAGAAGTCAAACATCTCCCCGAACTTCAACTTCATGGGCCAGCTCCTTGACTTTGAGAGGACACTGGGCCTCAACAGCCCCTGCGACAACCACTCTTCCTCCCCGACTCATGAGCAGCTCTTCTTCACCACCCCGACCAATCACAACGTGTTTCAGCTGGACACTCTGGAGTCCACATGAAAATCAGACAACTGTCCTGTCGGGGTCGAGGTGGTGTTGTTACCATGGTAACAATGGCTGCGCTGGAGGAAGCAGCCAGTTTTAATGAATGTTTTAGTCTCCTGAGGCTCCTTGTCTGAGAGCCTGGCTGAGGGGCAGCATTGATGGGACAGGGGAGGTCACAGATGACAGGTTAAAGGGGAAGGGGCAAAGCGGAATGCAAAAGCTATTTTTTAACCTAGAGGGGCACTGACGGTTGAGTACACGATGGCGTCCTGCTCAGAGTGATTAAGATTGAGGAAGAGCCCGATCAACTTGTCTTGTGAATGGCCCGCTCTGTAACCAAATGAGGAACTGAGTGAAGGCCACAGCGGGACAGACAGCTTCATACAAAGATAGGAACATGGAAATCGACAGTGCTTGATTTATGAGATGACAACGTCCTCTCTGTCTTTCTCTCTCAGCTCTCAAGCTGAGCTGACTGGTGCCAAGTGGAGAATCTGGGATTTACTTGTAGGAAATCTCACTCTACCGAATGTAGAGTTTTTAAAAACCAAGGAATTAACACACACACACACACACACACACACACACACATACACACACATACACACACACATAAACAAAGTATGTATGTTTGTACTGTATGTATGTTAACGTACATAGCAGAAAATGTATGGGCAGTCCTTAACAAACGTCTATATGCATTTTTGTATATTTTTGTGTACATTTACGCACAAATGTATACCTTATATATACGCATAAAAATCTTATCTTTGTCCAAAAATGTAAGTAATCCAATCCAATAATGGTTTAAGAGATTGTATAACTAAAGAACCGGGTGGGTGTGGCTATGCCAACAAAAGAGAACGTTGTTGTGATATGTTGTAAATTTTTTTTCTTTTTTTTTTCTTAGGTTTGTAATGACCTAATGCAGTTTGCACAGTGGTGTAGCCATTGACTTGTTGGCACTTGGAGCCAGTGCTGGAGACAGGCAGATAAAGAGACATTCAGAGAAGAGGAGTGGAGAGGAGAGGCCAGTCCCAGGCTGCGACGAGTCCCAACAGCTGCACAGTGTAGTGGGGAGGGAGTGGGGACTGGGGTTTCAGCGTAGGGTTAGGGTTAGAGTTAGGGTTTAGGGTACAGTTAGGGCTGAAGTCCATGGTTAGGGTTACAGTACAGAGATTGTACTTGGCTATGGTTGAAGATATGCGATTTTGAATATCTCAGTCTGGCAAACTGAATGCAGGAATGCAGCTCTAAGCAGCGCAACATCTGCAGCAAAGTCATATTTTCTCATTACAACTGTACATCAAATTGTCTAGCAAGAATTACCAGTTGTTTCCTACAGCTGTCTGCTTTTAGTTTAATCTTTCATTTCCTTTCAATGAGAAATTAAGCTCAAAAGCTCTTTGGAGACTGCAGTTACAACATGTCATCTTCCGGCTATGTTTGCCAAACTGGTAAATCTGTGACTCTGAGTTTGGGTTAGGCTTGGGTATCAGTATTAGAACTGGGGTTTGGGATAGTAAGGATGTGATTAAAAAAAAAAAAAAATTGAGCAACTTTTTGGGCAGCTTAGCTAAAATAACCTTGGGCAAGGAAGTGCCTCAACATTCTTGTATTGCCTATATTGCAGCTTCCTTTTGCCCAAGGGGAAGTTACTCAATTTGTTGTTCTATGTCTCATCGTAGGTCCCATTTAGGACCCAGCTAGATTGCCAAAGAAGTTGTTCTTTTTATCACTTCCTTTAGACTGGGGCAGGGACAAGTGGTTAGGGGGAGAACAAGGGGTTGGGGTTGGGTCTAGTATGTGTAGATATAGAGCCAGGCTAGGGTGTAGATAGGTTCGGGCTAGAAAACAGAATTGGCACTGATGGGTTTGGGGAGGCAGAGGAGAAAGAGTCTGGCTCTGGGACTGGCCTCGGCAACAGACTGCACTTAGCTACTTCAATAGCTTCTTGTTCCTTAACTGCATTGGAGAATATGGAAGGGAGATCTTTCTGCAAAGGGATCGCCCATTTTGTCAAAGAAAATTTTGTCTGAGTTGATTCACCCTTAAGCCTTGGGTGTATTATATTAAAGATATATTACACGCAAATTGATATATATAAATATATATATATATATATTATAGAGCTAATAGTAGACAGATCTATATTATTTTCTATACCTGAGCATGCTGTGGTACTGTATGCTCTCTAACAGTAGAAGTAACCAGGGGTTGGATGTTTTACCAGTTGCTTTACCAGTTGGAAGAAGAACGATGAGGGCAGTTTTTTTAACTACTGTTGCTGCTGAACTCAGCAGCATACAGTATGTAGCCTGCATGGTTTCTAAGACCCTGTCCACATCAGCAGCCTTTCAGCACCGTCTTAAAAACTTTTCAGAAACTGTTCTTGAAACAATCCTGAAGTGGTTTCAAGAACTTCTTATTTTGGCCCTAAAAATATGTCTCAAGATCACTAGAAGTATGACAACAGTTCTCCTTATATTGTTTCCTCATAGGAGTGAGGAACGAGCTCAGCAGTGCAACAAGCATGTAAAATGTAGGATTTATATAGCAAGATCTGTAGGCGAACCACAGCTCAGTATCCAGAGCAAAGTAATGATACGGTAAGCGGTTTGTCAGCAGCGATGTGGACAGGGTCTACAACAGAAACAGAGCTGGGTCTCAGAGGGGACGGCTGGTGACTCTGACCAGGGTTGGTTTTAGCTGGCCTTATATAATCTTTCTAACTTGTTTCTAATGCTGACTGTTCAATGCTCTTTGTATCTCACTTTAGAAAAACATTGTGTAAAAAATGAAGCGTTTGTTATCTGTTATTTGAATCAAACACGGTAATAATGGACAGTGAACTGTCTTTTACTGTAACGGGTCACACGAGGTCCTCTTTGTTACTCTGCAATATATCAGACACCTTTTTGCAGTATTTTGTAGATCCAAGACCTCAGAGTTTTTAATTCTTCTTTTTTTGTACTATATCTATTATATGTAATTATACAAGATCCAGCTCAATGGCTTGTGGACTGAAGTAACATTTCACCTAGGGTGCCCAAAATACAGGCCTGTGTGCCCATTACCAACCTGAGAAAGGCCCTCACACACAAGCATGTTTGCACACACACACGGTTCCATACAGCCAGAGCTGTGGTTCAGCATGCCAGTTATGTTTCACAATAGATGATTACGCCACCCGGCTTAAACAGTTACAAGGTCTTTTCCGTCTTGTTTTGATATAATGTGCTCTATGCTATTCCTGTGGCCTTTCAATATGAATATATATCTAAGTATATATATGTTATGAGTTTTTATGCAAAGATCCTCTCCTATCATAGCATCAGAGATGAAAATAAAACTACCATGCTTGAATGGACTTCCCTTGTCTGAAGTCATACCCCACTTACAATAAGGAAATATTAAGGACTTGATCACTCGCACCCTAGGATTGAAAAATATTTCAGTACAGAGCTTTTCTATTTATGGAGAATCTTGTTGATTTCAAGCTGCTTTCTTGTGTTTTTGTGTATTTGTAACAATGAAAGAGAAACTAAGTCTTCTTCTCTGTTTGTAAATTTGCCAGATCACAGGAACGGCAGTTTCTGTGTACTTACTTGTAGCTACATCTTGGTAAGAATGTGCTTGAGAGCCTGGGAGGAAAGAGTGAGAAAAATAAAGGAGAGGAAACGAGGTGAGGAGGAGGGCAAACAAAGTGAAAGAAAAAGTGAATGATTAAAAATGTTACCTCACTGAGGAATTTTTCAGGGATTTTTTTGACAATGCATCTTGCATCGTGTTACAGCTTCAAACACATGTTGAATAGCTGTTTTGTATTGTGCTGTAAACAGTTTTTAAAAGATGCAATCTGTCTCTGTGTATAAAAACGAGGCTTGTTAACTGGGGGCAGTTCACCTTTCTGTCTGCTGAAGGAAATACGATTGACCCTATGTATTGTACAGTATATTGACAACACAAGACATGTTTATACTGCGAATAAATATTGAAATATTTTTTCGTTAAAAAGTGTATGTTGTTTGTTTATTTTTTAACCAGATCAGAATCAGAATCATTTTAAATACCAAATACAACGAATGTACAGGAATGTGTGATGGTCCAGGAATATATTGTGTATCTCTGCTTTCAAACCTGCTCCATGATGAAAATGGATCTATTTACTAATTAATATTGGGATTATTGTGCACAGTTTAGATAATACTTGAATGTAAGTGTAAAATATCCCAGTTATCCCAGCTTCTTATTTCAGTATTTTAGCTAGAGGAATCTAAATTCTAGATTCAGTGGCTCATAATATTGTAGCTATATCAGATTTGATGTTTTAAATGATACAAGTTACATTTCTCTTCAAGTCATTCTTAATTTGCTTTCATGTTGCCCCTGTACATGAAAGCCTTGCTGTTCACTGAAACAAGTTGCGTTTAAAACAACAAGGCTGTGGTAAGTGTTTTTTTTTTTTCACAATGCTATGATTATGCTATGCCTAAGACATCCTCTCTTCCTCTTTCACACACACACACACAGAAGAGAGAGAGAGAGAACCTTGCTATGTCTTTGCTGTGGTTTTCAGAAGCATCATGGTTTTGCAGGTTACTGACAAGCGAGATATCCGATTGCTCAAACTGCAACTCTGCCACTTCCCATACACCACCGTGTTGTGTGTGTGCGGTGAAGTGAGAACATCCTGTTTGTGTGCATCCTTTAAAAAAAAAAAAGCGAGCAAAACAACCACTTGCTAAGTCCGTTACACCTGGCTATACAACCCACGGCGTTCCTAGTGTATATTAATACACACCTATATTTTAATACGTTAGTTACAACATAATGACTCACCACGGTAATACAACAGCAAGTCATTTCTGACTCTGTTTACCAACACTGAAAAGCCCCATTATTTTGCAATGAAGCAAGGCTTTAACCACCGTCAGACAGTGACACATCACACAATATCTGTGTGTGTGTGTGTGTGTGTGTGTATTTTCAGATAACCTTTCTTGTCTGTCTCAGCTTCTAAATTTGTGGTTAATGATGGCATGTCTGCAGAGTGTACATGTAAGATGACAGTGAGGGAGAGAAAAAGAGAGACAGATAGTAAAGTGAGGAACATGAGGGAAGAAGCGAGGAGGAGGAGGAGGAGGAGGAGGAGGAGGAGGAGGCAGGGTGAAAAAAAAAGCATCTGAAAGACAGCACTGTGAGCTGAGCTGGCTGGCTATAAATATCTCACCCTCTTCTCTCCTCTTCTCCTCTAGTGCTGCCCTCTCTCTCTCTCTCTCTCTCTCTCTCTCTCTCCCTCTCTCTCTCTCTCTCTCTTTCTCTCCGTGGTCACTGTCCTCTTGTCCACATCTCTCGCTGCCTTCCCCCTCCACAATGGCTCTCCTTCATTTTGCTATGACTTCCCTGATGTCGCAAGTGCCATGCCCCGCGCCCTCATGTGAGCCATTCACTCCATGATAATTCAAACAGGATATTACAGTTGGCCTCGCAGCGGAAGTAACGGAAATGAAGATCCCAACCACGTGTCTGGACTGAAGCGGTGTTAAAGAACAGGGGGACACGGGATGATTGACGGGGATGACTGATGTCTTTGTGAGAGTCGTTCCCCGCCGACGTGCTATCAAGGTTCTTTACGAGCCTGTCGCTGGTAGAACACAGGGAGTGCTGCCATGTTTCCACGATCAATTTCCTGCTCACATTTAAAAATTGTTCAAATGGGGTGTTGTGCGTGTAACGGGTCTGGACTGTGCTGAAGCTCGTCTGTAGGCTTGAAAAGCTGAAAGCTCGGTACACACTGTGCGTTAATTAAGTCATTTCACACAGGAAGCTATGGCCACAGGGTTATATGGTGTTGTTCAAAAGATGACAGATTATTCAGGGATTAACACTGACTAGCTAGTAGAATGTATTAATGGTGCTTTTCTGTTACTCGCATTACTTTTCTGGATTTATTTTTCCACTGCAGACTGCATGTCATAGTCCCGCCGCTCACTTGCAGATGTGTTGACTATTTTTTACCTCCCTTCTCTACCAGAGCCCCACACAAGTGTTTTATTCTAAAAAAAAAAATCAACAATACCAATACCAAAGTTTTTACATGGATAGATTATCAACTACAACACAAGTTTCACAGTTTCACATGCGCTGTTTTTGGATTTCCTGTTTGTAAGCAGTGGCCAGCATGGCTTTGTTGTTTTATTTCTCTCTGACCAATCAGTGGTCTGCGTTTTACGTCACATTTTTTATCAGCTCAGCTCACTTGGTACCTCAGCAGAGGTGGTTAAAAAGTGTCCAGTGTCAAATACTGGAAAACCACAAAAAAAACAACAACAACAAAAAAACAAATAGATCTGAATTGAGTAGAGCCATTACCATGTAATGGAAAAGGGGCATAAGTGGCTTCTGTCTGTAATTTAAATAAGTCGATATATTAATGTAACAACACTCCAGTTATGAGTCTGTCAACTGGCAAATCCCATGACCAAACCATTGCTAGATCAATAAGCAGTTACAGTGTTTGAATCAAAAGTGAACTGTGTTTCTTACAATCAAGGTTTTCTGTTAAAGGTTTCATTCAAGCCTTTTTTCTCCTTCGCTTCCACACATTTCCATACTCTGCCACCAAGAATGCATTTAAAACCCTTACTTTTTGAAACGCAAATTCATTCATAACAGTTTTGTCAGTAAAGCGTGTAAAACTAGTAAGAGGCTGACTTGACAGACATAAGCTTGGCCAAGTTGTACAATCACATCATTTTTATTTATTTATTGTCTGTGAATAAAGTGTAATGGACAAAAATAACATTCTCCTCCATATTAAATCAAAGTGTGATACCGTACGGAGCATTTTAAAAAGTGAACAGCGGACTGTGGCATAGAGAGTAAAAGCTTTGGAGCAAGGTTACAGAGCTAACATTACTGACACTGAAATCTGCCTCAACCAAACTGTCTATTTGGAGCTGTGGCTGATTTCACACAGGTGTTGGAAACTTGGCTGAAGAAAAAAAAAAAAAAGGAGAAAAAAAAAACACTCACAGCAGAATGGTATTTGACCTCCAGTGTGCACTACATTTCTGCTGGAGGCACTGCAAGTGCCAACATGCCCTCGGAAAAAAAAAAAAAAAAAAAAAAAGAGCTTTGCGAGAAGAAATTCTGTTTGTGTGTATTTGTGGATGCGGGTGCCTGTGTCTTTTACCACCTTTAAATAATTAAAAATATGAGGTACATGAGGTACACTAATGTCAATATTACCAGGTGCATGAAAATGTCAGCCTGTTGGTTTGATGTCATCACCACTCCCACAAGGTTAATGTGCAATTGTCTAAGAAACTGCCTTTGTAATTCCCTCTGCATGGGGCATGGACTCATTTCCATCTTTTCTTTTTCTTTCTTTCTTTTTTATGAGATTCTCCTCATGACCTCAGCCTGATTGACAGGAGTGAACCTCCCTCAAACAAAATGCATCTGCTACAGACGTGACACTGACAAAACAGAACAGGCCAGGTCAGGACACTTTTACAAAGGCTCCACTGTAGCTGCTTCTTTAATGGACTCCCATAATTACAATAAATGGCTGCTATGGCTGCTGCTGCAGTACTTAGGCGAGCACTGTCCTCCCACTGCGAGTGCTACTGTACTGGGATGCACTGTACTCTCTCGGCTCTCTTTCACAGTTATATAAAGAAGCAGTGAAGCGCACTCTCTCCGACAACGCACCACTTCAAGAGCATAAGGAGAGGGAATCTGAGAGGGAGCGGGAGAGGAGGGAGGAGGGGGAGAGGAGCATGAGGGGAGCGAGCGAGGGAGGGACGGGATGGGGCGGCAGCGAGGAGAGAGATAGCTTTTCATGTTTCATCATGTTGCGGCTTGCCTACCTGGAAAATGGAAACTTTGAAACTTTGTTAAGCCAGCAGACTAGACTGGCAGGTAGAGGGACAGACAATGTAGACACTTATATCATCATCATCATCATCATCACTCCAGCCTGGATCACCTGGATGGAGCTCAGAGTTCACTCATATTTCAAGTCTTGAATGATTCCAGGCAAATGTTTGTGAATGGATTCCTCATGACACAGCGTCAAAGCTACAGGTGGCACTGCAATGCCAACACATTGTGCCAACTGCAAAGGAGAATCTGTTTTACCAGGTTTGACTCCAGAACACAGTTGTCTAACCCAGCATGTGGCATCAACGCTTGACCGTGTGCCTGTTTTCTTTCCTACCAAACACTGTACACAGTGATCAGCACCGCTTCAACAAAAACACCATGATTGGGTGCTACTTACTGTAGCCAGCTCATGACAAATTAATTAACAGTGATTATCTCGTTACGTTTGATTCTTGGGGTTTATTTCAAAAATCAGTTATACCCCTAACAAAATGATAGCTGCCACACATGCAAACATTATAATAAAATAATGCAGACAGTTTTAGCTCATGAAAAGTCCCCTGCTGACCAGATTAGTAATATAGACGTGTAATTAGGTTTTCAAATGTTGGGGTAGAGATTTTTGTCTAAAATGGAAAGAAATGTATGAACTGATTAGGATTTTCACCTCATCTTTCTAAATGGAGTGGAACAGCCTCATTGATGCCAAATATGGTGAAGAACTTGTGATGTGTGTCCAGCCTCAAACACAGACTTCAGGCTGTGGCGAAATACTGATTCTTTTAGACTATGATCTCAGCCACTATCTTAGCAAGCCTGTGTGTGTGTGTGTGTGTGTGTGTGTGTGTGTGTGTGTGTGCCTGATGCTTGTATATGCTTGCGCAGGCACATGTGCTCATGTGTATGTTTGACTTTGATCCTGTGCTTGGTTAGTAAACATATTCACCCTGTTCTTATCAGCTGCTCTTTGCCCCCTGTGACATTACCTAAGAGGCCACCCTCGTATTTCTGCAGTTCTCATAATAATGAATGTATTTCTTGACTGATATGTTACGCTATATGGTCAAATGTATACATATTCCGTTATCGCTTCTTGTCATTGACTTGTTATTGTGACATTATTTGAGGATTACGATAACCTGTTATTTATTTACAGCCCAGAGCTACAAAGATGTGTGGCTTCCAAAATGTCCGTGTTGCTGATGTAATGGAATAAAACACGATGGAGTCATCTTTGTAACTTTATAGGGGCTGTTTGATTACTGTCATCAGGAAAAAACACACAGGTTGTCAATGTGTAACTTTTGTTTTTCTTTCGGTTGAATATATTGGGGCAAGACTTAGATCAGATTATTGTATGACGTCTTTTTCAGTGGAACTGTTTCACACTTATCACCGGTTTGCCTGTTGCTCTGTGAAGGTCCTCCTTCACCTCACCGTGACCCCTTTCCAAATTCCATCCGGTGAAATGCGTGATTCAGTGTGAAGTCGGCTAGGCACAGTGATAAGACTGAGGTGATAACAATCGCTCTTTCCTTACAATTTCTTTCTCTCCATCTTTCCCCTCTTTCTCTCTGTTGCTCCCTCTCCTTCTTCCTGTTCCTTTTCTCCAAATTTTTGCCACCTTGAATTTCACTTTTCCTCCCCTCTCACTAACACTCATTCTCTCTACCTTCTCCTTTCTCTGACATCCCACTTTTTTTCTTTCACTAAATTCTGTATGTCTGGCTCATCTCGATAATCCCCCCCTTCCACACACACACACACACACACACACACACACACACACACACACACTATTCCCACCCCTATCCATCTTCTCCCCACCTCCGCCCTTACTCCCCTCTCTCCCCAGCCGATGTAATATGACTCCAGACGGGGTGAGGTGTTCTGCTGGCAGGCTGATAAAATGTCCCGAACATCCGGCTCAAAGTTAAAGAGTAACAAAAACAGGTGATTGCCACACTACAGTCTGCTCACACAGTCCTCATTTTATTAGCTGTGTGTTTCTCTGAGAAGCTTGCTTTGTGTGTGCGATACTTTGTGGTCATAGTATGTGTGTGTGTGTGTGTGTGTGTGTGTGTGTGTGTGTCTTGCATGTGTCCAACAACAGATATTCACACAATCATAAAGCAAAAATCACAACATCATCATTTGAACACTTTCTCAAGGAAAATGAAAATTAGAATGCACAAATTATCCTCCTTATTCATATCTGGAATCACATCTCAACTGCAACACCTGTAAAAATTTTCACAATCTGTTGTAGGTATTGGCTAATGAAAAGACCTTTGCTTAGGAAAATATACAAAAGCGGTGCTAGGAGGCACATTTTCACACGACGTATGCCAAGGCCTGCAGGCCAGATCAGGCCCTTTAAACCCTAACCTGTTTGATTTTATATATCCTTGTTTTCATCTATAGAAACACATTTTTGTGGAGGAATGCTTCATGTAAAGTTCATATATGTGTATGAATCGGATCATTACTTTTTCACAGGAAGTGATTTGATCAAATGAATGACCACTTTGAGTCAAAAGTGTTCAACAAATCTAGGCCCTGTTTGGCCCTCAAATTATTTTTTAAATAAGGCCCCTTTAGTGACTGAGTTTGACGCCCCGCTGTTATTATGAATACAGACTGCTCTCAGAATGAGGATGTAAAGAGAATTGCACAACACATGTTACATGTTACTGCAATGTTTTAAGCTGACCGATACAGAGCCTGGCTGTTTGGGGTTTGAGAGACATTTATTCTATTCGTGTGATTAGGTATGTGATAAATGAAGAGTTCTGTATGTGGTCATTTGTTTTCATTTCCATTGCTTGATTCATTCACTCATTAAATCTGTGAGTTATTCATTCCTCCTTGTGGCCCAGAAAACCAGCTGAGTTTCAGCAGCTAGTTTAGTGCTATTCATCAAACAGTATTCCTACAGGTGACTTAAAATGCAGTGATCAGACATGCTCTTTATTCTGGCCATCATGAATTAGAGATGAAGCACTCTGTTGTATTCTCCAAGGCTGGATTAGCAGACCATTAGCAGGTTGACTCCATTAGACTGCCCGGCCCTCCCAGGAGCACCTTGCCAACCTCGGCCCCTCTCATCTCTCCTATTTTACTCTGGCTGCACTGCTGGGACAACAAAGGATTAGATTAGAAATGACGGGTAGGATGTAACAGGCACCTCAGAGCCAGACACTCACAGGGATGATCTGCTGTGGTGCTTTTCTCCTCCCAATAATGGCTGCTCTTGCATGCAGTCCAAATGTCTGTTAGGAGGAGGGAATAAAGGCATACATGAAGTACAGATTCGTAATTTTACAAACAATGAGAGTTTCTCACTCCTCACTACATTATCAACAAACATTTATTCCTGAGCCAATGTCATGCCATGGATGCCAGATGTAATACTGAGAGACTTCCAAAGTCCCCACCAGTTACCTTTGTTATAATGTTCCCTGATCCCAACAAACTACCCCCAAATAAACATTTGAATCAGACAGCAGGAAGCTAACTAACCCTGACCTGACTGAAAGTTCAGTTTCCTATAAACACAGAAAAACAGCAAGTGGACTGTTTTCAGTTGCTTTAGGTTGATAATCCAGTCACACACTGTTCCCTCAAGCAAATATTTCTAAGCAGGATCGAAGAGTTATGCTCCATTAAGAAATCAAGTAAGGTATTATCTATTATCTGTTACCTAAAAATGTTAATTATTATTTTTTTGACTGTGACATATGATGCATAACATCATTTATGCCCCTAGCTGAGACCTTACACCGATGTTTTTCACATTTTCCTTGAAACGATTGCATCCTCCGATTCTAGTTTGAAACCTATGAGCAACACTGAGTCCCCTTGTTATTTGAGGCAGAGATGGGGAAGTGAAGGTAAAAATAATCTCTAGCCCAATCCATCTGACGATAACAGAATGCTCCTTTACTGTTGCCATGGTAACCGAGAACAGGAAGGAAGTAGAAATGTTGCAGATATCAGCAATACAGACTAAGTGGTGGTAAAAGCCAGACTCAATGATTGGATTGTCAGCACAGGTTCCTGTATGTGTGTGTTTGTGCACGAGTGTGTGTGTGTATCGTTTGTGATGCGTGGGTGATGATTAATTGTCAGAGATAGTAGTTTAACTAAGGCATATTGAAACACTGCCCATTTGGCAGCGCTTAAATGTGAAAAGTCACTGGGTCTCGTATTACAGGGTCTCGCTTATTAGTGTAACCACATGTTGTGGTAATAGTGGTGAGGTCTTATCACTGTGCTCTGGACTCCAGCCGGAGTCTTATCTGGCCTCAATAGATTATCTATCAGCTTTCATAATCAACATTTGCAAATTACTATTGAGCACAGTAGAAATGAAGTGACCTGAGATGACCTGAACTGAGCTGAACTAAGAGAAACCCAAATGCACTGGACTAACACAGCAGAGCATGGCCTGAATATAGATCCACTTGAACGACTGTGTGAATTGCGATAGCTTTGTCTATCATGACCAGAGGGTTATGATTGTAACCATGGTTCTCTGAGTGCAGAGGCCATTCCTCCACCCTGTACAGTCCATATGTGCTTGCGCTGACCCAGTGGGGAGTAGTGGGCATGGATACCACTTTAAGACACATTACCTGGAGTGGCCACTCAGTAATATGCACTGCATAAGGAGATTGTGTCTGCAGCCTCACTGGTTCGCTGTGATTTGAAGGAGTTTCCAAGTCACCGAGAGAGAGAATTGCTTCACTCAGAAAACCACCGTTATGTCTGTAACCCTCTGTCATCTCCTGTATTTAGTGGGTTCTCTCCACCCTCTCTATTTCATATTTCGCACATAAATTGTCTGTAAGTTGTGCCATGAGGGAAGAGGGGACAGGCTCAGACCTTGTTGAAGCACCAAATATACAGCAGACGAATTCCAATTGAACACCACGGCCACCAGAGACCACTCAAATTAGCTTGCCATACGCTAAGCTAACTGAAAACGGAAATGTAACATCAGCCGTTGCCAGGGCACGAATGAGACGAGTCACTATCCGCCCTGGTTCTGTGGGTATGGTACCTCCTAATCTGTTCTAGTAAGCTGTGCCAAACACCTGTTCAGCAAATGACAGGCCCAAAGCCTGAGACCCCGCTATGGACTTGGGACAGCAAATCCCAATGGACCAGGAGATCCCATAAGTATCAGTGGAGGAGGGGTAAAATCTCTGAATGTGTACCATCTAGGGGCCAGTTGGAGACCACAAGAATGACTCACTTGTTCCACCATCACCTTTTGAAAGATGGATTAGAGAGCAAAAGCATTTAGCAGACTGTCCTTTTTATTATCTCCATTTTTACCATTCTACTGAAGATAAATCACACATGCAACAGAATTATTATAAAGAGTGTTTTGCCCAATTGCATCAGACCTCACACCAATCAAAGTTATATACTCAAGTTCATTCAAAGCTTCGGTACTGATTGGGTGCACTTTGTGAGGAAGCTGCTATGAGAGGGCTCATTTTTCCTCATTATTGTTCCTCATTTCCTCATCCTCATATTTACATTGTTACTCTTTAATTATTGTCATAATTGTCAATCATCTCAACCCCCAAACCCATGCCCAACAATAAGCACCAATTTCCTTATAAATTAAATTCACCTCTACTGTACACGGGACACAGTATCATAATACACTGGAGTGATCGCTCTGAATCTGACGTTTTTAGAGCAGTTCATTTTTTCAAGAGGAGTGATGGGGCACTGAGCATTTTGGAAGTCTGGCTTTTACAGTGGCTACACCTGCACACATCCAGGCCAAGCATTCACAGATTCCAAGATACATGATCTCCGATGAATTAGGGTGGATTTCAAGAATGTGTCAAGTTGGTTGTTAGAGACATGAAAGCATCACTGCTATCACTGGCTGAACAAGCACGCCCACTGGGCATTGCCAGAGAGAGAGAGAGAGAGAGAGAGAGAGAGAGAGAGAGAGGAAGAGAGCGATTGCGGTGTATAATCTTTATCCTCTGGCCGGTCCACATGTGCTGGGAACTGGTGCACATCAAGTCCCCCCACCCCCACCCCCACCACCCCCCATCAGACACACAGCAGATGTACTCCTCGGGTTGTGTCAACAGAAAGACTGAGATGAACAACAAGGTTCAGGCCTTATATTGTAATGGGGTAACAGACCCAGACAAGGACATGATAAACTCACTTTCACATAGGGGCACGAGGAATTCAAGGCATTACTTTTCTTAACTGATTGATGCAATTCGTTCAGACCTTTGCATCTCTAAATCTGAGTTGGGGCAGTGAATGATGAAGGTGCTCTTGGGCGAGGTAACACCAAACAGCTCCGGTTCCTCCAGTTCCTCAATGACCGGTGGCTGAGAGTGAAGTGCAATGCGTGTAATGAAAGTTCTGTAAGGGCATACACACTCAGCTCTTCCCTGGGTAAGCACATGTTGAAAAAGTAGTTTTTAAAGCCTCCAGTGAGCACCTCTCCCTGGCGCTGAAGCCAAGGAAGCGTTCCTCCTCTGCCCTAATTTTTACACTCACTGCTGTGTTCTTGGAATAAAGGGTTGAACTACATTGAATTGTGTTGGATAATGCTACAACACTCCCCACAGAGCAGACCTCACACTCAAGTGTATGAAAAATGCATACACACGCAAAGTTGAGTACTACTTATACTAACTGTGTAACTGTATGTTCTGCACTGCGTGTTTCTTATTGTAGATTCCACTTGATTCAAATACCGAAGGTTACATATTATATTTATTGTTATGTAACGGTCAATCTTACTGCCAGTCATTTCTGCTATTGCCAGTTGACCTAGGTGTTTTTCAGAAACCCGTTCTTCTTGTTCCTGCAGGCCGTACTAGATTGGTGTTTTATATGTCATGTGTATTTACAAGTAAAATGATGAAATATCCTTTTTGTCAGTTTACTAATTTAAGGAATTTAGCTGCGATATACCTATTGTTGTTGTATCAGTAATACTAATTGCATGATGTATCCATTGATATCCAACTTGTTCACTGAGGTTTTTGTCAGTGCTAATTGTATTAATTGGTGCTATTGCCAACTGACCTAGGTATTAATTAGTGACCCATTTCTGTTTTTATCCCGGCCAGTGGTGATTCACAGCATACTATGGGGAGGGCATTTATATTGATGGCGCTTATAATGACTCTCCTGAAGATGAATATGGTGTCAAAACATTAGTCTTCAAAAAAGGTGCCTTTTATTTACCTTGGGATCCATGTGCTCTGGTATTTCACTTCATTTTTTATGGAGTTTTCTTGCTTGGAGCATTTGTATTTTTTTACTACAAGAAGTCTGTCATTGTGCTCCTGGAATAAAATTTGACTTTAAAAACCCTCAATTAATATAAAATTTTCTCTGCACATGTGATATGAGCCAGCCTGGCTGTTCCTGCTGCATATGTAATGCTTATACCTGAGCAGCTTTAAATGATATTTAATGGGGTTATATGGTTACAAGAGCTCAAAACCAGACTGAACTTGCAGTAAACACACTGGCACAATGACTGACCACTGGCAGTGTCCTTTAGAAAGACAAACTGAATGCTGCTTATTCACAGTGCTGTTCTAAAATAGTAGCTCTGATGAAAGAAAGACACATATATTACATAACCTTGCTCTCGCAGCCCGACAAGCCAGAGAAGTCATACCGTATGTAGATGGTTGCTCAACGGAAACCAAACTAGGCATCATCTATGTCCCCAAGAGTATAAATACCCTCAGCAGCAGCATATAAATTTATATGCCTGTTTATCTTGTTTTGCTTCGAAAGGCTTCTCTTTTGTAGGACATGGAAGTCTAAAAAAGACAAGTGTGCATAAATGATGGATGATGAAACTTGAATGAGCACAGCAGCTAGCCACTCACCAAATGATTTACAGACTGCCCCCTGCTACATAGGGGTGCCTACAGTATTGTGCTATTGTGAATGAAGTGAAGAAAAATATGATTATCATGTAAAATAACCCCGCATCGGTGGGTATCTTTTTAAATTCCATCCCTATCTTAACAAACTCTGCCTTTGTTGTTTAGACTAAGCAAATGAGCACAGACTGCATGTCAAGTGCTTCATTATCGAGGAGTACATATATTTGGGAATCAACGGGGATGAGAGCTCTCTGGTGGATTCAAAATAATCATGAATGTTCTTTCCACATTGTAATCCCATTATGTGCTCACACGGTGTTCTCGTTTCATTCAAATGCTCTTAATTGTCTCTGTGACTAATTCATCCCATGTCTCTTTTTTCATTTCATGCTCTTAATGTTTTTAGGGTTTTTTTATTACATTTTCCCCTCTCTCTCTTACTCCATCTTCCTTTGTCTTTGTTTCTGTTTCTCACTCAGGCTGTCTGTTTCCCTCTGTCTCTTTGCCTCTGTCCATCTCACCTCCTCTCTCTCTCTCTCTCTCTCTCGGTCATTAGTATCCATTATCCATGGGGACAACCAGAGGCATCGTTCAGAATCAGGATGTCAACAAGTCATTTCCTGTAGGAGATACAGGACACTGTAAGTGTGTGTGTGTGTGTGTGTGTGTGTGTGTGTGAGGCGTGTGTTTCAGGGCTGCTAATGAGCTACAAATCCCCTGGTCGTGTTGCGGCCCAGGCTCCGCATCAGTGCTACTTATTGGAGAACATGAATCTGAGCTTTACAGCACAGCAGCTGAGATGTGTGTGTGTGTGTGTGTGTGTGTGTGTGTGTGTGTGTGTGCGTGCATGCATTTGTGCGTGTGCATGCATGTGCGTGAGCACGCTCTCACACACACACACACACACACACTGATTATTTTTAATCATCACACTAAGAGGAACCCTACCAGTGCAAGTTGAATACCTGCTGTATAAATAATAACACCATGAGCACACTGTTTTAAAATAAGAATACATGATCTGTGCATAAAATACATTTCAAAGCAATGACGAGGAAGACACATGGTTACACAGGCCGTGCTCTGATACTGAGATGGCAGTAAAGAAGATGTAGTTTGGGTGGTAAAGTGCTTATATCTGTCTTTTCACACGTGAAAGTCCGAATCAAGATCCATATTTTGGTTAGATTATATCTATTTGACCCGGTTAGTTTTGGTTTCACATTGTAATTGCACACTAAAGAACTTAACATGACATACCTGCAGCCTGTCATCATCACCTACCAGGGCTGCATCTCCCAAGGCTTGACACTGATTGGTTTGTAGACAGGCGAGCGTCTAACATCTGTATGTTGTCAATTCAACCAGTAGCCCAGTTTGAATTAATGGAGAAAAATGCAGGAGCAGATTCATTTTGTTGCCACTATAATAATATTATTACGGCATTACGACCAGCAGCACCAACGTCAAGTGCTCTCCCGTCCTCTCATATCCTTTCTCTCATCTTCTTCAAAAAGTCGAACCTGTTTCAATTTAAAACTCGGTCTCCTCCGCTCCCCATGTGCTCCTGCAGTTTTCCTTTTTCCGGTGCTGGCAATAGCCTGCCGGAACCTCCTGTAATTGGTCCAAAAGTCACAACCATAACAAAAGTCCAGACCAAACAAGGTAGGTGTGAAAGGGCCCTAAAACTTTGGTCACTCAGTTGGGCTCAATTTCTAACTCATTAAGTGTTAGTTAGGATTTTTACTTTCAGCAATATGCTTTCATTATGTAACCACAATTAAGACCTCCTCCTAACAGTAACTAAATTGTTTTAGTTGCCTTAAGTAATCCATAGTTTTGCTTTCAAAACACAATCATAACTTTAACTGTAACCTCAACTAATGTTGTTTTAGCTGCCCAAACATAAGTGGAGTGTAAACGTTGCATAGTGAATTGGTCTCTGCTGTCTATGTTGTACTTTCATAAAATAAACGTGTTACAAATGGTGAACAGTTGATTTTCCTGTTGACACCCATGTATTTGTGACTTATAGAATGCATTCTTTTTCAAGACTTGGCTTCTTTAAGGAAGTTATGAAACCTGCAATAATGACACAATGTTATCGACCAGTTAAAACTAAGGGCAAAAGTGCAGGTACAAGGTTATAACAAAACTCTGACAGTGACTGAATAATCTGAGATTATTGAACGTTCTCTCTCTCTTCATCGCCTTCCCGCTCTGCCTCTCTGCCATCCCGAGCTTTGTGATAATGCCTCCGTGTAGCTGTGGCATTGGCAGCATGTGACAGGGTCAAATCAAATCTGCCCTCCCTCTCTCTCTTTGCCTCTCTCTCCACACACACGCACACACACACACACATACACACACACACACACACACACACTCAGCTAACAAGGAGAGTGACACACATTTTTGACAGTGACACATGGTGTGCTCTGTGAGCTGAAACAGATCATTATTAGAGGACTTCAGCTGTAGGCAGGGGAGAGGAGAGGAGAGAGGAGACAAGAAAAGAGGAGAGGAGAGGAGAGGAGAGGAGAGGAGAGGAGAGGAGAGGAGAGGAAAGGAGAGGAGGAGAGGAACAGTATTTTTGTCATAGGGTAGAACAGAAAACAAAGATGTTACCCTAAGGCACTTTCAGTCAGTCTGTCTTTTTCTCAACCTGATTGTCAGCCTGCCTATCTGCATGTCTTTCTGTCTCTTTGTCATCTGTCTGGTTCCTTTCTCAACCCACTTATAAGTCATTCTCTCTCTTCCTCTCTCCCTCTCTCTCTCTCTCTCTCTCTCTCTCTGTCTAATTCTCTGACTGTGGGAAAGTCTTGGCCTGTCCTTGGCCCAGTGCGACAGATTCCACCATGTGATCGGAGGCGACAGATTCCCTACATATCAGACAGCTCGGGTGTCCACGTCCGCTTCCTGCCCTCTCGGACCCACACTCAACACACTTGCACGCGCAAACACACACTGACACTGAAACCCCGGTGTCCGAGCTGCCTTCCTGTCCCTGTACTTAGGGCGAGCGGCCCAGTCCGGGTCCACACAGCTGCCAGCCGTCTCAGGTTGCAGCGCTCGGCCTGAAAATAGATGGCATGGCCATTAACATCCAACATGTTAACCACTGGGCTTCCTGTTAAAGCAATGATGGGCATATAGGGTTACAGAGAGAAGAGGAGAGAAGAGGAGAGGAGACATTTTATTACATAAGGTCATGGTATACATGACAAATAGGGCGGAGAGCAGAACAGAACAGAACAGAACAGAAGAGAGTAGAGTAGAGTAGAGTAGAGCAGAGTAGTAAATTCCGGGTCTACTCTAACATTTTTACCCATTGCCTTAAATACCCTTCACAACTTCATACTCCACCCCAAACAATGTTTTATATTCAACTTAAGTTGCAGAGTAGGAGATAATCTGCAAATGGCAGCTCTCGGTTGGTTGATTCAGGGGAGAAAATGAGTCATTTTGACTCAGAAGGGTCAGAGTGATTTTCAGTCTGGGGCTCAATGGAAAAGAGCCTCTTATCTGGTGAGTAGGTGTTCATCAGGCCTATTTCTGGTTGGAGTGCCGACAGACGAGCTTAAGTGTTTCCTCTGTTTTGTCATACCCACACACATGCACACATGCACACACATACACACACACACATGCACACACACACACTGACTCATGTACACACACAGACACACACATTTTCTCTCTCTTCTGCGCCAACGCACTAATGCAATCCTCCCAAATCAACACTCAACACAATCTCTGAGAGGGTGAAGTGTGACAAAACACACACACTCTCTCGCTCTCTTTCTCTCTCTCTCACACACACACACACACACACATATATATGCACGCGCGCACACACACACACACACACTAAAATCTCACTTTTCTGTCACCCTGTCACTATGGCAACCGGGGCACAGCAATAGCCTGTGTTGGTGCAGGGCGAGTACATGTGTGCGAGTGTGTGCGTGTGTGTGTGTGTGTGTGCACCTCTTTGCATGTGTGCATGGGTTTGAACTTGTGTGTTTTGGTGTGCACATACTGTATGAATTTGTGCGTGTGCTGACGTTGACCTTTGGGGATGTACAGTGACACCTCGCCTCTCTCCAAACCTGTGAAGAGGATGTTGGAGAGGATTTCATTCGCTTCTCCTGCAGCCATTGTGGAAGACCTGTAATCCCATATGTTAAAAGATGACATTTTTTCATTAAATCTTGGTTACTGATAGAGGCAGAATTCAGGGCACTGCGAAATATGCACACACTAAACATGCACAAATGGTGTAGTTTAAATTCAAGATGCCCTGTCTATTTTTTTTTTTTTTTTTTTTTTTTTTTTTAATTACATCAAATGAGATCTTACTGGTTTACATTAGTTGGAGTTTATCATGACGGACCTGCATAGACACCCAGATACAAGTATGGATAGCTTTGGGTTTTATAAACCCAGCTGGAAGGGGAATCAACTCACCACAGAGGACGATATGCTAAAAGAACACTACACAATGTCCTTCCATTTGTTTCGACGAGAAAAGTTGCTGAAATGTTGCGGCGGGGGACCAGATTTAGTCTTCCGCAAGAAGCATTTGTGGAGGGTTTTCAGAAATAACTCGTCTGCACTGACATTCTTGTTAGAGTCTGAATTTGGCTCCACAATGAGCCCAAACAAATCATTTTAATAAGGAGTGTTGATGGTTCCACATAGCATCTCATTAGGAACAGTTCACTGTTAAAAAAAAAAAAAAAAAAAAAACACTAGAAAACATTTGTCCTTTTTGCTATCTCCCTTTTCTGTCTGCCTGTTTTTCTGTTCGTCTGGCCTTCCACTTCCATGTTTAATTGTGTATCTTACGTAAAGTCTATCTACCTGACTTTTTCATTATCTGGTGTCTATCTGTCTATCTCCCTGTGTCTGCTCCTCTGTTAGTCTGAGTCCGTCTGTCCACTTGTCTGACTGTGCAACAGGAAATGCAGCATTTAGGATCTGCCAGGATCATTAAAGTTAAAATGGGTGAGACTATTGGATTACCAGGGGCTCTCCCCGCCCCATTAATAACCCTTAAGTGTGCAGCCCACCTCTAGACACCGAGAATACAACATAAATTTGTCTGTCTTGATTTGTCTGTTCGCCATCAGCCTCTCTCTTTCCCTGTCTGACTGTCTGTGCATGTGTTTCCCTGTCATATGTTTGTGCATGTGACTGCGTGTACATTCATGTTCCTGCTTGTCCATGCATGTTTGTCTCCATGCCTGCGTGTGTGTGTGTGTGTGTGTGTGTGTGTGTGTGTGTGTGTGAATGTGAGAGTGTCTAAGTGTGTGTGGGTTTATAAATGATACATCCTGTCTCGTCTAGAGGTCAGCTGGGTGAGGTGGAGGATGTCTCCCGTTTGCCATCTAATAGGTGTCTTAATTTAGCAAGTGGCTGGTGTTGTGTGAGTTCCCGCTTCCCTCACATGCTAAGGTGTTGATTTATTTATTTATTTATTTAGTTTCACATGAAAACTGACTCTTAACATTCAAAAAACGTTTTTTTTTAGAAATTTCTCTAATGCTTAAAAACTGACTTTTTGGAGATACGGCATTTCACAGCAGGCGTAAAATGATATGGACATTTTGAGATACATGGCAGTAGTAATTTTATTATTAGTGGTAATATTAATAAAACATGTAGTGTAGCAGTTGCAGCAGCAATAATGAATGAACAGCACTGTAGCAGCTTTAGTAATAGTTGTAGCAGTTATAGTAGTGTTTGTAGTAGTGTAGTTGTGGTGTTAGTAGTTGTAGTATTGGACACAATGATGGTGGTGGTATTTGTAGTAATAGTAGCAGTAGTGGAAATAGCAGGGGAAATCTATGACTAAGTAGTAAAAGTAATAATAGTAAGAGTACCGATAGTAGCAGCAGAACCATCAAGTGTACAGACTTGTTTATTCTGTAGTGCTCCGTCTCTCTTAAATGGTTCAAGACAGCAGCACCAGCATTTTAGGCCAGTTGTTATTGTTGACAAATACACCGTTTGGCTTGAAAGTGCCAGGCCTGTAACATCAGACTAGCCTGTGCCAGAGGAGGGAAGGATGAACAGATGACATTAATGATTCACGGCCGAGGTCTGCTTGTTGTCTGTTACTGGCAGAGCGCCTCGTGTCCCTCCAGACCAGCTAAACGATGATGTCATGCTTTAGAGTATCGATTAAACTCTCTTCTCTAACACATCAATCTCTCTCTCTTTCCCCTGTGCTTTCCTCTGCTCAGCTGCCCTGCTCCCTTTCCTTCTCGCATCCTCTCCTGTCTCCTTTTGTTCAGCTCGTCTCTTTCTCTGCGGGTCTCCCTTTCTCCTCTCCTCTCCTCCTCTCTCTGCGCTGACCTCATTGAGCCCATCATCAGAAACCAGATGCAGCCTCTAAAACAATAAAGCTCCCATCCAGAGAGTCATAAAACACATCATAATCAGATGGCCTCAGCCAGGATCAATAATTTCCAGTTAGACCCAATAACCTAGAAGGCATTTTTGGACGCTGCGATGGGATGCAGAGGGGGCTGAGAGGATCGGTGGAGGCAAAGTGTTGGGTTACATCTAAAATGTACCACAGAATCAATAGTGAGGGGTTCATAAGGGCCTTGGCCAGCAGTCAAGTTATGGACCAATCTCTCATGGGATCTCAAACACAGGCCTCTCCAAAGCAAGTCTGAAAAAAACAACAGATCATGTTTCTCTGTCAAAGCATTACGTGTGCCATCAATTTGAAACATGATATATTGCTATTGTTGGACAAAAAGCATGCATCTGAAAAAGAGAGCTTTTCAAGAATGGAAAAGAAGAATGGTTATTCTGGGTGATGGCCGTGGTTTTTGGAAATTTTACACAGGCGTTTTTGGATTCTAAGGGCCCAAGGGCTGTGAAATGACTGGAAACAGCACAGATAGCAGCAGAGATATGATGGGTGGAAGAATATGTTTTGTTTGGCAAGAAGTAGACTCAATGAAAGAAAGAAAGAAACACCGAGTGCCATCATCCCAGCTCTGTGTTTTCTCCCAGATGGGTCATGGCCTGGGGAGAAACTTGTACCTCCGTGCTGCTCCTGCTACTTCCCGCAGCTTTGCCCCCCACAGCACATGTACCTCTGTCACACACTGAGTTGTCTCTTCCCAGCACCTCCTCTAGAGAGTACACACACATAAGCAGGGTGGGTCACGCTCCCTGGGGACGCTGCCACCCTGCCTGAAAGAATTTAAGGTCAGAACTTATTTTAGTTTGGCTTTATTCCAGTGTATTAAACGTCCCCATAAATGTTGAAGAAATGCTAGGTATATAACTACAGTGATTGCTTGAATAAGGAAATGTCACCTTACTTAACTCCAAGGTAGCTACCTAAGGCTAGTTTTCATATGGTGGCCCAAATATATTACCTTAAATTAGGAGCCCATGCTCTCTGTATTCTTGAGATTATTCCAAATGCATCTTTCTGTCGGGAATCTGTAAATAATTTTTGCACAATTCCCCACATGAGCTCGACTGTTGCACCCTGGATGCTGTACTTTTGCCTGTAAGGGACATTTCTACTGAGCGAACACAGAGGAAAATTTGTGTACCGCACGACTTTCACTGTTAATATTGCTGGCTACATAATGGAGGAAAAAAACTATTTTAATCTTACTCTAGTGACTCACTTGCATCGCTGCCAAACTGTCTTTCTCACACACACTCAGGACATACACACACAGGCACACATTCAGACTCGTGCGCACGTGCACACACACACACATGCACACATTCGCCCTCATTTTCTTCAGATTACGCAGATTATAGAGCATGAGATTAGAAGTCATTCATTAAAACCTTTGGACTGGGCTGTGTATCCACTGGAAGCCTCTTTTAAAGCACTACTTTACCTCATTATATGGAAGTAATAATAGTAATAATAAAAATAGTAACAACTTCATAGAGCTTTGCTATTTATGTAGTGAGTTTACTGAATGATGAATGAATGAACACAGTGAGTGGATAAAAAAGGAACATGTTATGAGTAAAATCTTCTCGAAGTATCAAACAGCCACTGTAGAGCTGCTAAAGTGGGAGCGATATGATCTCATCTTCTTTATTTTATTAAGAGTTTGCTGGTACAACTAACTGAATCAAGGCGCACAAATTCTAATTCAAGCAGCAACACAGCGAATTACTATAGTCTAAATGTGATGAGATGTAGGGATAAGATGTTCCAGGTGACCAGAGGATAAACTACACCTTGAACACCCAAAGGAAGAATGACCAGTCCTGTTAATGTAATCATTAAAACAGGGATTTGAATCAAATATCACATCAGATTCTACACTGCATGGTTAAAGTTGCTGGTTAGCTTTCCAATTTTGTCGTGAATCCGATTAATGGAGTTTGGAGGAGCAAACAGAATAAAGTCCGACTTATTTTTATGAAGCAGAAGGATGTTTTGCAGCATCCAGCGCTTAAAGGATATTCTTTAGGCTATTGAGGGGCAGGCTGTTCTCATTCAACATTCGTACAAATTCCTACGAAAAATAATGCACAAATTTTCGTGCATATTCCTACGAATTTCCAGCAGCACGAGCGATCAGCGCACCTGCGCGAGCCCCGAAGCGAGAGCCTTAAGAAAAATGGCGGACATTCCTTTTATTCTCAGTGGAAAATGCAATATTTTAAGAGAGCTTATGCATTCAAATGCGTTTTGATAACATTTCTAGCGGGAAATGTGCATTTTATTTCCAAAATCTTCGTTCAGTTAATGTATATGATGTTTACTTTGTTAGTTATTACGAAGATTCTTTCAGGTTTCTATCGTTGCTATGGCTGTTGCTATGGACGCTGCTACCACTGTCGCTGATGTAGCTTCCGCTCGGAAGTATTGTCCTCACTGACTGTCACCGTGGAAATCTGGGGAGGGAGGCGTGGGGTTAACCTGCTCTCACAGAAATCCGTGAAATGAGCATGACCTCCTAATAACGCATTGCGTGCTCCTCGCATGTAACCTGTTTTAATCGATTTCTATGGTTTTAATTCCGTGTGATCACCACACAAACGGTGTTCACTGGAAGTCGGCGAAAATCCGTGACGTCACACTGTGGGTGGTGGTTCATAGATCCCGGAAGTGCAAATTTAATCGATATTCCGGAAAAAGGTCTGATTATTAGCCATAACGTTGTAACCATCCAAGGCAGACTTACCACGAGCTATGAGGATGTGTAACGATGGCATGTGCTTCAGCCGAGTCCACAAGTCCCGTATAATATCAACTTTATTTTAAGAAAACACGTTTTATTTGCGATGTCATATCACGGAGAAGCACTACATTACCCATAATCCTAGTGTTTATCAGCGACGTGTCTGATTTTACTTCCATCAATAAAGTCAATAAAGTGTAATAAAGTGCATGAAATTTGATAATATGCTGATATGTTACGCCATTGAACACAACCCTTTCAGTCAGCGAAACAGAGCGGGTGGAAAAACCGTGCAAACACGTCAAAATAGCACTAACGATTTATATATATATTTTTATTTTTCATAACACATCTTTATTCGTGATATAAACATAGGCTACATGTTAAGGTTATAGTTTTGCTGTTGAAAAACTACCGTATGTATGGTTTTTAAACCTAAATTCACAATGTTTATCCTAACCCGGAAGAGGCGTACCAGAACTACAATCTGCGCGGAGTTGCAACACACAGAGGTGTCCTGCGCCATAGATTTTGTAGTTCTAATATGTTATGTCTATTATGTGATGTTGTGATCACTAATTTTTCAATCTTTATTATAGTTTTTGGTGTGGGAAGAACGCCTGTTTGGTCAGATTTTATTTATTTTTTTCTTAAGATAGTGAAATCATGTTTTTTCCATGTTTTGACACTAGTCAGTGGTGCCCCCTATTGGTTTGCCATCGGGCATGATAGTAGAGGTCAAGAGCTTTCCAAAAATGTTGACCCCATGTCTGTGCCATTTTTTGTTGCTGCACTGTAAGCCTTTAAAAGTATCTCAGGTGGCCATATTAAGTCCATGGGAAAATATGAAATATGAAACACTGAGTATTTTAAGGGGAAAATAAGCTTTGAAATGGTCCAAATTGAAAAGTATGACTGTGTTTAAGACTAACATCAATATTATAAATAAATTTGGCCATTAAATACCCCCTTAAAGAAGTTTGACTGATTTTATCAAGCTTGGCCCTAAAAGAGGTCTGCAGATGTACACCTGAGACAGCCTTGGCTTGGAGCACGATGAAAATCAAACTTTGTCACAGAACAACAATGAAGACATCGTTTGAAAGGTCTTGACCTATGGAGTAACATATCTCAGTGTGAGACCAGTGCGCAGTTCCTGCTCCTCAGGAATGCCCTTTGAACCTTGCACCTGAGACACATTTAAAGGCTTACAGTGCAGCACACTTTATTGACTTTATTGATGAAAGTAAAATCAGACACGTCGCTGATAAACACTAGGATTATGGGTAATGTAGTGCTTCTCCGTGATATGACATCGCAAATAAAACGTGTTTTCTTAAAATAAAGTTGATATTATACGGGACTTGTGGACTCGGCTGAAGCACATGCCATCGTTACACATCCTCATAGCTCGTGGTAAGTCTGCCTTGGATGGTTACAACGTTATGGCTAATAATCAGACCTTTTTCCGGAATATCGATTAAATTTGCACTTCCGGGATCTATGAACTACCACCCACAGCGTGACGTCACGGAATCTCGCCGACTTCCAGTGAACACCGTTTGTGTGGTGATCACACGGAATTAAAACCATAGAAATCGATTAAAACAGGTTACATGCGAGGAGCACGCAATGCGTTATTAGGAGGTCATGCTCATTTCACGGATTTCTGTGAGAGCAGGTTAACCCCACGCCTCCCTCCCCAGATTTCCACGGTGACAGTCAGTGAGGACAATACTTCCGAGCGGAAGCTACATCAGCGACAGTGGTAGCAGCGTCCATAGCAACAGCCATAGCAACGATAGAAACCTGAAAGAATCTTCGTAATAACTAACAAAGTAAACATTATATACACTAACTGAACAAAGATTTTGGAAATAAAATGCACATTTCCCGCTAGAAATGTTATCAAAACGCATTTGAATGCATAAGCTCTCTTAAAATATTGCATTTTCCACTGAGAATAAAAGGAATGTCCGCCATTTTTCTTAAGGCTCTCGCTTTGGGGCTGGCGCAGGTGCGCTGATCGCTCGTGCTGCTGGAAATTCGTAGGAATATGCACGAAAATTTGTGCATTATTTTTTGTACGATATCATACGAACCGTTTCATGAGAATACGTTGTGAGGGGAGCTATTGCTGGACTGCTCCCGTTTCATCGGTGTGCTTAAGTGCAGTTCAATGTTATGTTATGTTTACATTTGATGCCAGTAAGCAGAAGTAGATAAATAAAGAATAATATATAAAATATAAAGAATAATAGAGGGCCTAGAGCTGACCCTTGTGGAACAACATATTTAAACAGAGCTGTAGAAGAAGAACGTGGAGTTCACTTACAAAACAGAAAGGTTTCTTTTGAGAAGGTAAGTGGAGGATGACACTGAATGGAGTATTATAAATCCATTTCTCCTTCATTACTACCACCACATGAATAAATAACGACCTGTATTCATCTTGTGTCACATTGCTCTACCTCTCAATACATGCCTCTAGTTTTTATTAGTAATTTTTCAAGCAGTGCTAATGTTCATAATAGGCTGCATTGTGTAACTTTGTTACCCTGTTCCTACTACAGCAAATTTAAAGTTGCACAGAGGAAGGAGACTCTCCGTGTTTGTTTTCTCAGGAGAGGTTGGACATTTAAATTTAAGATGGGACTGTACCTAAAGTCAACGAGATAAACGGTTTGTGCTGATATTACTATGTTCTTGAAAAGACGTGCTATTGATGACACTGAGTGCTGAACATGCTTCCAGAGCGCAGGGTGCAGAAAGGTTGAAAAGATTTCGGCTTCAACAAAAGTGTCTCAGTTCAAAGAGATTCCTGGTGTTACTACAGTGGACACAGGTGCAATCCATTTAGCCTTATCACAGATGAGGTTGACTTTCTGTTTAAGTGACAATTGCATTTTCACAACACTGTGGATGATGAGCTTTCATTCATCGCGCCAGCAAAGAGTCTGAGAATGAATGGGGTGTCAGAGAGGGAATCAGAGGGAAAGAGGGTTGAAAAGACGCTTACCTGCAAAAGAAAAGATCAAACAATAGGAGGAGAGAGACATAATGAGAGCAAAAATGAGAATTTGCTGTGTTTAACACGAGACAGACAGAGACGCATTCAGACAAACACATACACCCACAGACAGAGAGAAACATGCACACACACTGAGACACTCAGCTTGAATGAGCAGATCAAACAGCTACATTTCTGGAGATGTAAGGGACGCAATTATACTTGTTATTTCTTCCCCTCTGTCTGCTTTCTCCTGTTCTCTTTCTTATTGTACGCATAGCATCTGCCGGAGTAGGGACTCATCATTAGAGAAACCGAGACCACCCAGCTTCGTGTGCTCCTCAGAGCAGAACTGATCATGTGGCTTTCACAGATCACTGTGCTTCACCCAGGAGAAGGTTTAGGCAGAGCCAATGTCTCTGCTAAACCACGTTTGTGTGTTTGGGTACACAATGGAGGCCTGACTGGAGCACTGAATAAAGTTGGATGTGCACATGCTCCTGTGCGCGCACACACACACACACACACACACACACACACACACACACACACACACAGTGCCCTGCATTGGCCTTGCTGAACTGCACTGCGGAGCTCCATTCATAGTTAATCAATGGAGAGGAAATGTAGATCCCAGATTCTAATTATCCTTTGCGGTGGCATCTCTCCTGTTGCTGTCTCACTTTAACACTCTCTCTCCATCTCTCTGCACCCTCTCACCTTCCTTCTTGCACCTTTCTGCTTTAACTCTTGCTTTCCTGTCCCTCCCCTGCCTCTCTCTCTCTC